>NC_081434.1:9237958-9537958 GCF_949786415.1 Peromyscus eremicus
CTCACTATTTTATTTTGTTTCCACTCTTCTCTGAACTGGAAAAAACTCTAGAGCTCTGAAGAGCAAGGAGATGTAGTCCTCAGCCACGGCTTGTTTTTCATTGAGATGGTGTTTGCTGGGTGCTTAGGTCCAAGACACTGTCCAGAAATGAAAGATGAAACAGAGGCAAATGTGCATTGGGTAAGCCTTCAGGGAGTTACAGTCTAGAGAAAGTGCTCAGATGTATGCTCAGTCATTCCACACACATTCATTAAGCGCTTACTGCATACCACTAACCTCTTAGCAAACATACTCTAAGCATAGAAAAACTGTAGGTAACACGGAAAGTCATTGTTTATTCTGGAGAAGGGAGATAAACAATTAAATAACTGTATAACCTATCTTTATACTATTACCAACTAACTGCTGTTACTGAAAACTTCTAGGTCTGCCTATCGGGTACATGGTGACATCATTTTTTTCCTTTGTGACATTAGATGCAACTCATTATGACCCATGATTAAGGTGTTGGATTTTGTATGTCCTTCACAGGCAGAAGCTTTAAGGGACAGTGTGCAAACTACCATTATCTCCACTGCTGCCAGGACTGTGTAAGCCTGTATTAGAAGATCATTCTGTCCCTTGGTGACATGAATGATTGCCATGAGCTGAGCCCCCTACAGCGTGCACTGGGTGTATAGGAGAAAGACAAATTTTTGTTTGCTTAATCACTGATGTTTGGGGACTATCGGACACAATGGGCCTTTTCTGTTACCAGAGAGTAGCTCAGGAGTTTGTAGAAAAAAAAACCTCTGAGTAAATCTGAGTAAAGGAAGCTAGGTAGCACAATGGGTAACAGTGTGCAAGCTTGACGAAGTGAGTTTGAGCCCCAGAATCCATGATATATATATATATGCTGGGTGTGATGGCTTACATCTATAATCCCACCTCCTAATGGGAAGGGGAGACAAGAGACTAGCCAGCGAGCCTCTAGTATGCTGCAGAGCAGATTCAACAAGAAAGACCATACCTTACCAGGTATGGCAAGAATGGAGTCCTGAACTTGTCCAGTGGTCTCTATGTGTGCCATTGCATAGACATGCTGGACGATATTTTGTTTGTGTTCTAACAAATAAAGCTTGCCTCGAGATCAGAGAAGCAGAGCAGCAGCCACTAGAGACATCTTACCTCTACAAATCTTCAGACCAAATGGGGGGTGAGATCCTGTCTCCACCTGCCTTATATTCCTATCTCCACCCCCCTAATTAAAGGCGTACACCACCACCACCTGGCTCTGTTTCTCTTTTAGATTAGTTTGGTCACGAGTAGCCCAATATGGTCTCGAACTCCTGATCTTCCTGCTTCCTCCTCCAAGTGCTGGGATTAAAGGCATGTGCCAATACTGCCTGGCCTCTATGGTTAACTAGTGGCTAGCTAACTCCACCCTCTGATCTCCAGAGCAGAGATCTCTGCCCTCAGAACACAAACAAAATATCATACAACATATACATATATGTAAAGTCAAGTGCTGTGAAGGGAATCCGAGCATGAGAAATGCCAGCCTAAGCATGGCATCTGAGCTGCTGGTGTGGGGCTCTTACCGCTGCCTCATTGTTTATATCACCACCACATGTTACTGACCCACTGACACCATGCACACCCTGCCCTCAACCCAACTGCCACTACTTTGGCCCCAGCCTTAGACACCTGGATATGAACCCCCCTCCTCCAATATTTTTTTGACTGGATGAGTCCCCCCTTCACTCTTACAACACTGAAAATGAGTCTTCCACACCACGTTCACCTTCTCTAGGATCTGATCCTTCAGAAACTCACAACTGATCAAGTTGCACGCCCTACGCATCAATTGTTTTCTGCTCTCTGACGAAACTCAAAACAGATCCATGTCCTTTGCAGTGAGGGCAAAGCCCTCATCACATGCCCGCCTGTGGGTGGGCCCTCCTCCCTTATCCTGACTCCATGGCCACCCTCCAGGATTTTCTCCCTCCTAGAATGCTCTGCACACTGTGTTCATGCATCTGTGCCTGCTCATGGGGTTCTCTTGGCCCTTTCCACATCCCTCTTCCGCAATCCGTCCCACGACACTGTGCTGAGAACAGAACTTTCTATCTATGGTTGCACAGATGACCTAAGGTATGTGTGTGAGCAGGTGCTGACGTCTCTAACATGGTGATTTACTTCTTTGAATGGACCCTGGAGACTTCTTCTGCCGTGGCGTCATTGTGGTCTGTGCACTCGAAGCATTTTTTCCAGACCTTTTTTGTTTGTTGGTTTTTTTTGTTTGTTTGTTTGGGTTTTTTTTGTTTTTTTTTTTTTTGTTTGTTTGTTTTTGAGATTCTGTGTAGTTTTGGTGCCTGTCCTGGATCTCACTCTGTAGACCAGGCTGGCCTCGAACTCAGACATCCGCCTGGCTCTGCCTCTCGAGTGCTGAGACTAAAGGCACGTGCCACCACTGCTCAGCCTCTAGACCTTATTTTCAAGCCTGTTCCAGGCCTAGTTGTTCTCTGTTTGCTTCCGACTCTTGGCTTTTTTCTTTCTGTCTGGTGCCCTTAACTTAATGATGTAGACCTGATATATGTCAGTGTGTCCCCAGTTCATGTTAGAAGCTGGGCCCAGGGTGATGGCATTGGAAGAGAACATAGACTCTTTAGGAGGTTGGAGAATAGGATGCCCTCAAGTCAGTGGAGGGTACCACCCTTAAAAAGGATTGAAGTTCTCCTGTGAGTCCTTGGTAGTTCTCTCAAGAGAGTAATTGGAAAGCTCTGAGCCTGGTACAACTCAGCCGACTTCCTGATTACCTGTTTGCCATCTCTTGTCCCTTCCTCTGCTTCCTCAGAGCCACTTGCCATGCATGACGCCACCAAGGGTGGGGGAGGGGTCACCAGAGCCTCCACTGTGCCCTGAAGACGTTCGCCCTCCAAAAGGTGATTTTGAGAAACCTCTCCCCTTTACAGTTAGCCTGTCTCCAGCAGCTCCTGACGCTGATGACGAAACGGACTGAGAAGAGAGATGTGCAAACTGCCAGCCTCAGAGTTTGCGCCGGACTCTCAGAATGTAAAGGTGTTGGGCCTCTTTGGATCCGTTCTGGCAATAAACTCGGACGATTGCCAGAGCCTCACAGTTCAGCCGGGAGATGGGTGCTTCTCACCCCTGCACCACCGCTGTTCCACACGGGGACAATAGCTGAACCGGCCTGACCTTGCAGAGCTGGCCTCCAGCTTCCCCTGCACTTGCTTTAGGACATCTGAGAGCCGCCTACAAGCCTCTCCCAACCGCCTTCAACATGATACAAAGTTTCCAAAGGTTTGAAAGGTGAGTGGTAACAGCTTCCGGCAGCAATCTGGGTGGTCCCACCGGGTACATCTTCCTCTGCTGCCGTCCTTGTCTTCCTTCTGTTAAGCTCTGAAAACGGGTTCCGATCCATCACTTAGCAATAGACAGGAGAATTTGTCCAAGCCTGTCTGAAATTGGGGTACAAAAACCACAAGAATGAAGTTGTGCGCTTTTCTTTCTTTAAAAAAGAAAAAAAAAAAAACTTGGCAATTCTCAAATATGCATTCTGATGTGGGTGAGAGGTCCGAATGAGCCATACTACATGTCTGATTCTGTTAGCGCGGATCTCCTCCTGGGGCCATTTTGCCTCAGAGAGTATGTTTTGAATCTTTTCTGGCCTGAGGAGGGGGGGAACCCACAGGAGCTGTGAGTAAGGCTGGCGGCATGCAGGGGCCTGGGTGTGGGCTGGGACCGCTCTTGCCTGCTGGCTCCTAAATTCTGGGAACAGAAGCAATGTTGTGGCAGGAAGAATCTCTGTGCAGAGGATACCAGGGGATAAAGGTAAAAAGGAAGTGAAGGCTCACAAATGAGAACTCGGGTTACCTTCCTTTTTTCTCACCCAAGACTGGTCAAAAGAAAACCCCAAATGAGGTTTCGAGCCTGTGCTGTCCATGACACCCTCGGATCTTAAAGAAGGTCGATCAAGCCACAGACTAGAAGAATTTGTCCCCAGACACCTCAAAGAGGTCATGGTTAGTCCCAGACTCACACTGGAAAGCAAATGGTGAGCTGTGGATTAGCAGAATGAGTGGGGAGGAGCCATCCTGAGTGTGAGTGGGACCTAGCAATAGGCTGGGTCCCAGATGGAGGGACAGGATGGAAGTAAAGGGAACTTCCTCCTCTCTCTCTCTCTCTCTCTCTCTCTCTCTCTCTCTGTTCCTTCTCTTCTTTCCAGGAAGCTGAATTTCCCGCAGCTTCCACTCTTGGACATCAGACCCTAAATCTGCTCCACTCCGGTGGCCTTGGGGGCAGAGGAGAGCTCTCTCTGGCTGGAACTGGGCCATGAGCCTCTTTTTTGTTTTGATGCTTCTCTTTTCTTAGTGCTATATGTGGTGGTATTGTGTTCCCCAAAATATTGTGCACGCTAATAAACTTATTTGGGTCAGAGAACAGAACAGCCACAATATTAAACATAGAGGTTAGGCAGTGATAGCACACACCTTTAATCCTAGCATTCCAGAGGCAGAGATCTGCCTGGATCTCTGTGTGTTCAAGGATACAGCCAGGCATGGTGACTCATACCTTTAATCCCAGAAACTGAGCCTTTAATCCCAGGGAATGATGGCAGAAGGCAGAAAGGTATATAAGGCGTGAGGACCAGAAACTAGAAGCTTTTAGCTGGTTAAGATTTTAGGCTTTGGAGAAGCACTTCAGCTGAGATTCATTCTGGATGAGGACAGAGAGGCTTCCAGTCTGAGGAAACAGGATCAGCTGAGGAATTGGCAAGGTGAGGTGGCTGTGGCTTGTTCTGCTGCTCTGATCTTCCAGCATTTACCCCAATACCTGGCTCCTGGGTTTGATTTTATTAATAAGACCTTTTAAGATTCCTGCTACAGCTATACAACTGGCTCCTGGCACCCCAGACAGCAGACAGCCATTTGCGGAACTCTCCAGCCTCTGAACACGAGGACTCATCTGAGAAGCCCCTGTGGTCCTCCTCTCGACAATGTATCTAACCTTTATTATCTTCTCTCGACAATGTATCTATCCTTTATTGGCTCCTCTCGACAATGTATCTATCCTTTATTGTCTTCTCTCGACAATGTATCTATCCTTTATAGGCTCCTCTTGACAATGTATCTATCCTTTATTGTCTTTTCTCAACAATGTATCTATCCTTTTTTGGCTCTGTCTGGACAGCACTCCAACCAGTACACTGGGCATCTCAATGTATCTATCCTTTATTGTCTTCTCTCGACAATGTATCTATCCTTTATGGGCTCCTCTCGACAATGTATCTATCCTTTATTGTCTTTTCTCAACAATGTATCTATCCTTTACTGTCTTCTCTCGACAATGTATCTATCCTTTATTGGCTCTGTCTCGACAGCACTCCTGGGCATCTCAATGCAGGCCTTTTAGATTAGTGGTCTTCATGATGGTCTAAGAACATCAACACGACATTTCCAAACTGTGGAAGACAGAGTTCTCCCCCTCCCCCGTCCCCATCCATCTCTCCCCCTCCCCATCTCTCCCTCTCTCTCATCTCTCTCCCTCTTTTGTGTCAGTCAGTCAGTTTTCATCACTGTTACAAAATACCTCAGAAAACCATCCTTAAAGAGGAACGATTAGTTTTGACTCATGGTTTCAGAGTTTCCAGCCCATGGTCCTCTGACTCCATTGTTTAAGAGCACCTTAGCAGAAAGGCATGATGGGAGAAGCCAAGCCGTTTAGTTCACACCAGCCATGAAGCACAGTGGGCAGGCAGAGGAAAGTTCTGGGGACAAGAGACACCTATCAAAGGCACATCCCTAGATACGGACCCCATCTTAATTCAGTCATGAAATCCAGGGTGGATTAATATACTGATGAGGTTATTTGGTCTCACGATCCCATCACTCTCAATATCACCACCAGCGGGGAACCAAGCTTTGACCACACTGAAGCATTTTGGGGGACCCTTTGTATCCAAACCATGACACTTGGCATGGGGTGGGGAGCAGGACCGATGGTCACCGGCTCCCTCATTCAGGAAAATGCACTTTTCCAGGTGAGAAATATTGTCCCCGGAAGTCAGCGAGCTAAGGACACACAAACAATGTCGCAGGAGGGCACCTGTGGGTATCCGTGAAAGGGGATTTGCTGATGCAAGACTGTGACCTGAGCAGCAAGTGGATTCTAATGTCCCATCCTTATATTTCATGGGCTTGGGTTTTGTTTTTCTAGGCAACTGAACTCATCTATATGTTCATGTGTTTGACTGACAGTTGACTCGGCCTCTACATTCAGGTGTGTTCTAAGCTAGATGCTGGTGAACTCTGGCCCCTGCATCAATCCTGCCTACCACTTGGCTTTGAAATACAATTTCCTTGCGCTCTCTCTCTCCTGTTTTGTCTCCGCCAGGCCCCGGGCTTTCAACAGCTGCACTGACTAGCTGCATTACTCACCATATGGCTCACCAAGCAAGATATTTACTATTGCAGTTTATACGGGAGGGGGTTATGAATCATGCTCTAAGCCTTTTGGCCCAGTGATTGATTTAAGAACGGGAAAACAAGCTCTTGTTAGTCAATTAATCAGTTATGACAAAGCTGCTGCATTGCCCTGAGAAGATAGAACAGGGTTAGACAATCTCTTCATTCTCGGGCTATTGTTTCATGGGAGAGTGGAGCCACTGAGGGTGGTAGAGAGAGGCTGCATCCTAGGCCAGGCTCTGTAGAGGAACAGCACACACGGAATGTGTGTGCATATTATAAAAATGGATTTAATAGATTGTTTTACATGAGGGTTTTAGGTCATTCTACCATGACCTGCCTGTGTTCTGGAGAAACAGTGAACCATGTGGCTATCCAAACCAAGAGAGTAGGATGTCTCAACCATTACAGGAGAGAGCTGAAGGCCTGGAAGCTCCAGGAGAGTTGCAGCTTTTCAGTTCATGTTAAAATGTGAAAGAGCCTGGAGCCTGACATCAGATGACTGTGGTCTAAGCTAGGGTCGCCATTTGTTCAGAAGACAAAGGGGTTTGCACATGTGTACACTGTCTGCCTCCAATTTCTTCTCATTTGAGCAACTAGGCTTTCTAAAGTTCCACCCACATTTAAAGAAGTCTCCCCTACCACCTCACTGTTCTACCTGCCAATCATCTATGAACAACACACACACACACACACACACACACACACACACACACACACACCCCACATACATGTGCATTTCACCAGTTATGGCCAACCCTTAGTTCAATCAAGTTGACAACCTGGGCCAATCATCACAGAAAGAACTTGAATCACTGATAATATTGTTGAATCCACCAACCAACTCTACAGAACACCTCACTCTGGACTTTTTTCATTGTTTTAAGTTGGAAAAAGGATGGTGTCTTTACTTCTGTTCTACTGCTATGCAGACGCCATAACCAAGGCAACCGTTATAAAAGGAAGCATTTAATAGCAGGGGAGCAGCTTGCTTACAGTTTCAGAAGGTTTGTCCATGGCCATCATGGCAGGAAGCAAACAGGCATGGTGCTGGAGCCATACCTGAGACTTTTGCATTCTGATCCACAGGCAGCAGACAGGGAGAAAGATGAGGCATGGCATGGCCCTTTGAAGCTTCCAAGCCCACTGGCAGGGACACACCTACTCTAGCAAGGTCACATCTAATCCTTTCCAAACAGTTCTACCAACTAGAGACAGGGCATTCAAATATATGAGCCTAGGGGGCCAATTCTCATTCAAACCACAAATGATTTTTTAACCATTTTTAAGACAAATAGGTACAGTCCATTTTAAGAGGATACCTAAACTTGAAAGTGATACTTACAGAAGATGAAGCAGTTGTTACATGGGATGTGAAATCACGTTAATGAATTTGACGCTAGAAAAGTGTACGCTTACTTTTACATATATTTAAATAGCATGTTCTATAACGTTCAAATAGTCAAAAGCCTTATATCACTACCCAAGTCCTTAGATGGATAGTCAGTATCAGTAGAATACCAAGCTCAGAAATATTTTCAGTAAGGTCAGTGTTTTCTTGAAAAGCAACATTTTTTATTTTTAGCATCAAATACTACAACTTTTTTCAAGCAACAATCTTAGTTTTTCTTTGAGATTGTATTGTAAATTAATTCCTCCTTCTAAACCCTCCCATATACACCCCTTGTTCTCCTTCAATTCATAGCCCTCTTTTTCATCAGTTGCTATTGAATAAACACATGTGTAGGTATATGCATATATATTCCCAAATATAACCTGTTGAGTCTGTACAATGTTAACAGTATGTAGGTTTTCAAGGCTCAGTGCTTGGTACTAGATGGCCAATTACTGTGAACCCTGGGAAGGATCATGGGTTTAGTCTACCAGTAATGAATATTCTTCTTGTGATTTGGATAGTGATATGAAAGCTTTTAATTGTATAGTGTGATGCTACAGAACATACTATTTAGATATATGTAGAAGTTAGTGTATACTTTCCAAGTCTCAAGTTCATTAATCTGATTTCATAGTCCATATAACAACTGCTTTATCTTTTGGGTATACTCCTAAAATGGACTGTACTTACTTGTCAGTTGCCTGTAGTTCTTTGTACTTTTGAATGCCTCACACATTAAGTACATTGACCATTTGAATTAATATGTGATGGGGTGGTCTGTTATTTCCATGTTAAATACTTTGAATCAAATATAAATTCTTGAAGTCAAGAAGAAGAAATACGAAGCTCAAAAAAGATGGCCAAACATCACAAATTTAAATCGTTAGCTCAGCCTGGTGGTGTAGACCTAGAATCCCAGCTATTCAGGAAGCTGAGGCAGAGGGATAAAAAGTTTCAGACCCACCTGGACAACTTAGTCCCCATGGAAACACAAGGAGCGTGATGGTAGAGAGGTGGTAGAGCACTCGAAAACCAGGAAGAAGGAGGGAGAGAGGGGGAGAGGAAGAATGAAAGATCTTAAACCATCATCAATATGGAGCTTACCAAACTTTCAAAGGACAGATAACGCCTATTTTATAGTATAAGTGTTTACAGTTCTGGAGGTTAGAGGCGTAACAAACTCCCTAGCGATTTGTATGAAACTGGTAAGACCATGATATTAAAGCTGATCAGCGGGCTGTGAGGTGGAGAGATGCCTCAGTGGTTAAGAGCACTGGCTTCTCTGGCAACAGACTCAAATTCGGTCCCCAGCACCCACTGGGTGGCTCACAAACATCTGTAACTCCAGTTCCAGGGGTTCTGACCCCCCGCTTTTGAGCTCTGCAGACACCAGGCATGTGGTGTGCATACATCTATGTGGGCAAAACACTCAGACGCACAAAACTAATAAGTATTTAAGAAAAATTTTAAAGATCCTCACATTAAATTATAAGAGATAACCAAACAACAGATGTGCAAATCATAACACAGAAATGCAAGCAATGTGAAAAGGCAAGGCAACGTGATTCCTTCAAGAGAGCATAATTCCTCAGCTACTGAATTCAAAGGTACTGAAATAAATAAATACAATAGGAAGACATAAAAGTTTTACTAGTATAAATGATCAATTATCTGCAGGATGTTACAAATAAGCGGACGAAGCCAACCCAGGATGTGGAGAGGAGCATCCAGGAAAACTTAGCAAGAGAAGGGAGATTTCTGAGAAGAAATGTCAGAAGTTAAAAACTCCAAGGCTGGCCCCTGAAGTTTCCTCCTGGCCTTATCACTTCAAGGCTCCACAGCCCGCTAATCAACTCCAGCAGCAAATGTTCAATACACGAGTCTGTAGGGGACATTGCGAGGACATCAGGAGGACAACAGTTAATAATGTTGCCAAATCAATGAAAGATGCTTTCATGGCCTAAATTCTGTGGCCTCTCTAAAATTGTACACTGAAACCCTAAAGTCGTACACTGAAACCCTCATCCATACCTCAGACTGTGACTTTATTTGACTTGGAAGTCTGTTGAACACATGATGAGGTCGAAATGAGACATCTGAATGACCTTAGTCAAACCAAACTGCTGTCTTCATTAAGAAAGAGAAATTTGACTGGAGGGGCATGCGCTTTTGATCTCTAAGACTCCTGGAAAATAGATTTGTGTTGTTTCAGCTACATAGACGGTGATATTTTGTTGTAATAGCCCATGTGATGGAAGGAGAGAAACAATGCTCAAAAGTTACACACACACACACACACACACACACTAACCTAACTAACTAACTAAATAAATAAATAAATAAATAAATAAATAAAATACAAATAAAAAACAAAACTTAGCAAACTAGCCATAAATGGTATCATCTACCATTTGGTAAAAGGTAGCTGTGACGAACTTGTAGCAGATATCATACTTATAAATGAGAAGCTGGCTGGCTGTGATGATGCATGCCCTAAATCCCAGCACTGGAAAGACAGAGGCAGGTGGATCTGTGAGTTCGGGGGACAGCCTGAGCTACACAGAGAATCCCTGTCTGGAAAACACAAAAAAGGGACATATGGGAGAAGGGGGTTAGTTGTTTTCCCCCTAATACTGTGAAATGGACAAGCATGCGTGTGTGTGGTGTGTGTGTGTGTGTGTGTGTGTGTGTGTGTGTGTGTGTGTGTGTACATTATGCCATGTGGGTATACATGTATTGTGAACAGGTATGCACATGTGTATGGAGACCAGAAGTCAACATCAGGCATCCTCTTCAGTCACCTTAGTTTTTGACACAGGATCTCTCAATAAACCTGAAATTGGATGAGTAGGGCTAGATCAGCTGGCCAGCCAGGCCCAGGGACCCATCTGTCTTCACCTCCCCTCTCCTTACAGGTCCATGCCACCACACTGGCTTATGACATGAGTGTTAGGGACCAGGTTCAGGCTGTTCTGTTTTCACAGCCGGCGCTTTAGCAACTGAGTCTCTCCCTATTCACTCTCCAACATTTAGTACTCCTATTAAACACCATACTGGAAGTTCTCGCCAATCCGACAGAGCATGAAAAATCAGCAAATTGCTATCATTGGTAAGGAAGAACTGAACCATCAGGAACTATGTAAGGGGTCTGCCATTTCACGCTGCTGTAGTCGAAGGTTTTCCCCAGTCCTGCCCAGCCCTGTGGAATGTCTTTCTGTATGCTGTGAATATGTGTTGCTCTGATTGGTTGATAAATAAAGCTGCATTGGCCTGTGGCAGGACAGGATGGAGCCAGGCGGGAAGATTCAAGAGAGATCGTGAGAGGAGAAAGGAGAGTCAGGGGAGATGCCAGCTGCCACTGTGGAAGGAGCAGCAAGATGCCAGCAGACTGGTAAGCCACGGCCACATGGCAACTTATTGATTAATAGAAATGGGTTAAGTTGTAAGAGCTAGCTAGCAAGAAGCCTGAGCATTAGGCCATACAGTTTGTAAGTAATATAAGCCTCTGTGTGTTTACTTGTCAGGGAGGCTGTGGGATGGGCAGGACACAGGGAAACTTCCATCTACGCTCTGCTTGCAAAGTAATAAGGTGACTGCCTTCTTCCCATGGGTGGTCAGCAGAGGAAATAGAGTCCTTTGATTAGAGAAAGATATTTGATTTCTCAGAACAATACCAGTTCCCAGAGCACCAGCCTTCACTTTCAGTGTGCGGCATGAAAAGGATCCTAGGACAACTGTTCATGGTTAAAAGCACCCAAATAGTTTATAACAGTTGTCCCTGACAGCCTGAAGCTGGAGATGAAGGGAGAATTTGACTACAAAGAGACAGTGTTATGGTGGTATTGTGTTCCCCAAAATATCATGTACCCTAATAAACTTATCTGGGGTCAGAGAACAGAAAAGCCACTAGATACAGAGGCTAGAAAATGGTGGCACTCACACCTTTAATCCTAGCACTCCAGAGGTAGAAATCCCTCTGGATCTCTGTGAGTTCAAGGCCACATTGGAAATGGCCAGGCATGGTGACACACGCCTTTAAACCCAGAAAGTGAGCCTTTAATCCCAGGGAGTGATTGATGGTAGAAAGCAGAAAGATATATAAGGCGTGAGGATCAGAAACTAGAGGCATTTGGCCTGGTTAAGCATTTGGCTGATTAAGCTTCTAGCAGCACAGTTCTGCTGAGAGCCATTCTGGATGAGGACTCAGAGGCTTCTAGTCTGAGGAAACAAGACAAGCTGAGAAATTGGCCAGGTGAGGTTAGCTGTGGCTTGTTCTGTCTCTCTCACCATCCAGCATTTCACCCCAATAACTGGCCCAGGGTTTGATTTTATTAATAAGACTCTCTAAAATTCCTGCTACACAGTGTGATTTGAGGGGTGTGATAGGACTATTTTATATTTTGAGTGAGGTGGTAGTTATAGGAAGAATGTGGGCTGGAGTGATAGCACAGTAGTGAGGGTGATTGCCAGATTGGCACTTGGAGCATAGATTTGACTCCTAAAAACTTTATACTTCAGAAGGTAAATTTCACCGCATCTAAATTAGGCCTTCATATTTTAACAAATGAATTATGGAGGATGTGGGAAACCAGCTGGGAGACTGGCTCCCACATTTTACCCCAGGTACTCTTGAGGAGTGGGGGATAAGAGATTTAGATAGAAGGATAGAAGGGAGAGAAACAGATAGAAACACAGGAAAGCCTCGGAGGGACTGGATCCTTATCCACCAGCCCCTTCTGTCTCTTCTAAAGGGCTATTTATAGGAATGCCAATGGGTGGAGCAAAAGACCTCCCCCTAGCACAGCCAAGTGCAGACCCTTCCAAACACCTGGTGACTATGCTCATGGTCAAGCAATCCTTTAATGCATCCCTGCTTGGTAAAGCAAGCTCAGATCTCACTAGGAAACCTTTGTGGGCCTACACAGGAGAAAAACAGACAAATGTGCCATCTAGACAAAAACCAGGATGACAGTTACCATATTTTACCTTTGCTTCAATTCTAGTTTGCCCCCTCTCTCTCTGTCTCTCTGTCTCTGTCTCTCTCTGTCTCTGTCTCTCTCTCCCCCACTTTGGTTTTTCAAGACAGGGTTTCTCTGTGTAGCCCTGACTATCCTGGAGCTCACTTTGTAGACTAGGCTGGCCTTAACTCAGGGATCTGCCTGCCTCTGTCTCCTGAGTGCTGGAATTAAAGGTGAGCCCCATCATCACCCGGCCAGTTCTAGTTTTCCATTTGGGATTTATAATTATTTATTTTTTATGTATGTGTGTACTATCTACTTTTAGGTACAAATTCACTGATTTTACTCTTATAGTTCCCTAAATTCACGAGCATTTCTCAGTTAATGTCTTTAAAAACAACACTAAGCTATCCCATAACTCCATGACAAGGAGAGCCAAATACAAGCACAAGGCACAGAGAATGGGCGACTATTCCATCATGTTAAAATGACCCCTTCAGATCAGTCCAGCTGTGAGGCAAGCGTCTCTAGTCTTATCCACTCTGGTATGGTGATTGGACTAAGTGGGTCTGGCTACTGTTCGAGGTCAAAGATCCCCCACCTTCCAGACTAATGGAGAAATCAAGAATTGGAGTATAGGGGCTGGAGAGATGGCTCATTGGTTAAAATCTCTAGCTGTTTTTCCAGAGGACCCAGTTTCAATTCCCAGCACCCACATGGCAGCTCACAACTGTCTGTAACTCCAGTTCCAGGGGATCTCGTACTTCACACCAATGCACATAAAATTAAGTTAAATCATTGAAAAATGAATTGGAGTATGATTACCAAGTCATACATACAATCAATGAAGACCTGAGATAAAGGGTCGACAGGAAGGAGAGATGATGACCAAGAGCTTATGAAGTCTGGAGCAGACTATCAAGTCCAGAGGGTGATAGGGGAAATCCAGAGGAAATTCAACCCTCCAGGCTTCCTGATGAGAAAGAATGGGGTCAGGGAGGCCAATTTGGAGAAGAGGGAGCCTGAAGCTGAAAATCTGCCTTAACACGGGGTATCTTATACTCTTTTTTGATCCAGGCTCACAGATAACTTGTTTGCGCTCAGTTCACTCATCTTGCTTCACTGCAATGTCCAAAACCGGTCAGCAAAATTATTTTGTAAAAGAAAAAAAAATGTCAGCCATGTATCAGACATTTTGATGTTCTTTGGATCAGTCTTGTGTAGTGTTTCAAACCGTTGTTTTTTGTTTTTTAAGGTTTTTTTTTTTTTCTGGAGCTGAGGACCGAACCCAGGGCCTTGCACTTGCTCTACCACTGAGCTAAATCCCAACCCCAAACCATTGTTTTATATTTAAAAGAAACATGTAGTGAGTGAGAATAAAGAAGTGGGCAAGGACGTGCCACAGTGTGCATGTGGTGGTCATGGAAGTCAGAGGACAACCCTTGAGTCAGGTATCTTCTCCTTCAACATTTACATGTGTCCTGGGAGTCAAACTCAGGCTCTCCGGTTTGTATAGCCTGCTGAGCCATATTGCGGGGCCCGAAGACTTTGTTTTTTAATTTAACCATCTTTATAAGAACACCATTACTCTTAATTGGTGTTTCTGGATGAAATACACTGTGAGCTAATCTAAGATGCTGAAGTCTGAATTTCTACATGAAATTAAAGATTTGGTTTTTGTTTTTTCCCTTTCCAAACAAAATCCCTTATTATGACTGATTGAGCCCTGGAGACATCTGTTTGCTAGCTCAGGAGAACTTAAGAAGCCTGTATTATCAGAAAGGAGGCATGTAAACAGTCTTGTAGCCTTTTCCTTAGGACTTGCAAAATGTCGAATGCTAAAGCGTTCTTCTAATCCTACCTATTGGCTTGTATGTTGTTGTTAATGGGAAATCATGCCAACAAGCAACTATCAGTGTGGAGATCAACTGATGGATGCCAAGGTCTGTGGAGGGGCGCTCGCACAGCTGGGATGCTGATGCTAGCATTTCGGGCCTCCTCTCCTTCACACTGTCAGAAGGAGAAGCCTGTTTGCAGTCACAGATCCTGTAGTTGCTCTGGGCATGGCAGCAGCTAGAAACACATCTGTGAACTGTTTGCCAGCTTGTCAAGAGTAGCAGGACTCTCTTGAAGCCATTTCAAATGTCATACCAATCCGCGCGCATCACATCTTTAAGGAGATTGCTGCTTTAGAGATCTCAATATTTACAAAGAAAGAAAGAAAGAAAGAAAGAAAGAAAGAAAGAAAGAAAGAAAGAAAGAAAGAAAAGAAAGAAAGGAAAGAAAGAAAGAAAGAAAAGAAAAGAAAAGAAATGCAATACGTTTAGCCACTTAAAAGTAGTATTCTTTTTCACTGGGCGAAGTTGAACTTTCTGAAGCTCCTTTTTTTTAACCAAACAAGTCTCTTTTTGGTGGCAAGGAAATAAATTAGCATGGGGGTCCTAAGTGCTCTTAAAAAAATCATGTTGCTATAGACCTGTCCACTGTTTATAATTCTTAAATAAAGCTGAAAGTCAAAAAGCCTTTCTTGGAAGGTTTATGAGCATTTTTCCATGAAGCAGAAGTCAAACAGAAGATCAAAGAGATTCAACAAAATCCTCCAAACGTGGAGTGGGCTGGCCTGAAGGGCCATGTAAAGAAACCAACCTCTCCAGATAGTTTGGGAGATATGTCTTGCTATTTCAAAATAAAACAAAACCAAAGCACGATGGTCTGAATGTCTCAACCTGACATCTTCACATGCTGTGGCTGGAAGTGCGGGTCTTTGATATTCTACCCAGAGCATCCTAGACGTTTTAAAAGGTTAGGTAACCACTTTACCAAGTGGGAAATATGAACAGGATGGGGTGGATTTCCCATCTCTCCCCTCTCTTCCTCCTCCCTGAGTCTTCCCAGGGAGGATTTTTTTCAGCCTCTGGGGGACTAAGATACACTTTTGAACTGACTCAAGAGGTAGAATGCCTTCCAAAATTTTGAATACTGGTTAATTGGCACCTTACCATTACTTACTTAAGTACCTACTCATCATCTAGTTTAAATAGAAAAACGGAAGATAAAATGATTATCTTTGCTAAAAAGGCATGAGTCTATCCAGCCATGATTAAGCCCTTAATAAGTCTGTTTCTAATCACCCATTGGTATTTACATATATAGTAAATACTCTAGTAAATTTAATTCTTTCTCTTTAATGACAGTTATCCTGCATTTAATGACAGTGATTTGAAATATATACCCACAGATTATTAACAATATTTTAATAGGATTTTTAAACTGTGCAACGTGAGGTATGAATCTATCTAATGTCAATAAATCAATTAGTAGTTTAATGCAGAATGCCTGAACTGCTAACATGTACCCAGGCAAGAACAAAATGACTTGAAAGTATTTCAGTAAAAATTAATTTTCCAGGGGAAGAAAATCCATCTGTCAACTGAGAGTATTATTTCTGAATAAAATTAAGGACTGATGTTGGGGTATGCATGGGGGTGGGCACATTAAAACTATTTTGCTTGGGAGTTGATTCTCTCTGGGATCCATAGCAACATCATAAGTCAAGTGGCTTTATTTTATCTTTTCTAATTAAATATGTGCTAAGATGGTCACATCCTATTTTATTGATAGAATTCACAAGCAGGATTTTGCAGAATGTTACTTTAGATCCAATGTGAGAAACCATCCCTCTTTCCAAGCTATGGTACCCAGCAAGTTGTCATCCACTAATGGAAACAAAGTCCTTAATTCAAATACAATTCTGCTTCCAGCTATTGGCACATTTGCTTCCCACCTGATGAGCTCCTGTTGCCTAATTGGTGGGTTTGGATGGTCCACACCACCCCATGTGCCCTCTCCCATATCACTGAGTCATTTACTGGACCAGAAGTATAGAATAGAAAGTTCTGGTGATACACGAGCCCAACCCATAAAGCACATCAGTAGACACTTCGCAGCATGTGCCATTTATTATGGTTTCCATTAAAAGTATTATGTTTCCATACTTTACAACCATAAAAGGGTAAATAATTTCAAAGGATTGCCTGATAGGAGACTTCTGTTTTAAATGGAACTTCGAAATATCTGGGAAAATCACTGGAATAAATGTAACCCCCAATAAGGGACCCAAGGTTGCGAAGTTCTTTTTAACTGTTTTCTTAAGCACATAAAAAGAGACACCGTTTCCTCCAACATTTTTGGAAATAGGTTTGGGTTTGGGTTTTATTTTTCCTCTGTTGACATTTGGCTCAAATATTTCTTACAAGGCCTTCATTGTCATTTTACCATCCGTCTTTGCCCATTCTCTCCTTGCTCTCCCCTTCCTCCCATTCTAGGGTGGACAGTTCTTAGCATCTGTAGGCTCTGCTTTGCTACTCTAAACACAGGATACCTTAGGGCCTGAGCGCGGACAACAGCATGACCCGCCATTGAAGAAAGCCTGCCACACCGCCTGATAAGTTGGAAGACATCGGCTAAACACCCTACGGGAGATTTTCTTTTTAAAGGGAAACAAATTCCGCCCGTGGAACTAAGCAAATATCCCATCAATCTGTGCCGTCCAGGAAGCCTATATAGACAGCATTCTTTGCATGGAAAAGATTAGATCATGTCAGTTTCCAAAATGAAATTATTTCTTGAAAAACTGCAACTGACATCGACATTTGAAGAAAAGGTAAATGGCCCATAAAATATTCACATTTATAAACTGATTGAAACTGTCGGCATTTGCTGTTTCTACGATCTTCATTGTCTGGGAAATAAAGGGAACTCCTCTTTGATCTTGTCTGTGTAGACATTACATTGGATGGTGTCCTCTTTTAGAGTTATATTTTAGGGCACCAGGCAAAGCCCATTGGCAACATCAGCCACCAGACGCAAGCTGTGGAGTGGGTAACATCTGGGTTAAAACTGGGTTGACTGTCTCACTGCACAAATGAGAGGTCTCAAAAAGGTGAAGATTAGCTTTTCTAAACTAAAAAGAAAAACAACAACAACAACAACAAAAAAAAAAAAAAAAAAAAAAAAAAAAAAAAAAAAAAAAAAAAAACAGAGCTTTCAGCAAAAATGTTTGGAGGCAAGAAGACCAAGCTCAGAGCGGTAGCAGTCACAGACAGTTTCATTGGCTTGGTGAGGAAGGCATGCAGAAACGACACCAGGAAATATCAGGCTACACCGGGCGATGGTGGCGCATGCCTTTAATCCCAGCACTAGGGAGGCAGAGCCAGGCGGATCTCTGTGAATTCGAGGCCAGCCTGGGCTACCAAGTGAGTTCCAGGAAAGGCACCAAAGCTACACAGAGAAACCCTGTCTGGAAAAAACCAAAAAAAAAAAAAAAAAAGATGAGGAAATGGAACTTCAGGGAGAGACGCCACAGCTCATCCAGATCATCGTGATCTTAACCTGCAACTGTTTCATCCACATGACAGTGGGGTTTGAAGCCACATCTGGCTGAGTCTAAAACACAGTCCCTTGCCTGTCATTCATGATAGCTACCTGGCCTGCTTCAGAATTAGCCAAGGCCAGAGGGCAGAGTCCTGAGTCAAAGGCAGAACGTCACCAAGAAGGAAGTCAAGCAACAACTCAGGTTCTCAGGGCCAAGAGCCAACCCCCCTCACACACATACACACACACACACACACACACACACACACACACACACACACACACTGGCACAGGAGGTCTGGTTAGCTGTGAAGAAAAGTGGAAGGCACATTGGCTGCCTCTTGGATCTGGAAAAGGCATCTTTCCCAACAACACAAACTGAAGAGATGAATAACAGCTAGCTACCTGTGTGGCCCTCACCTGCCAGGTACTGAGCAGGGTTGAGCATCTGGGTTGTGTGAAGTGGCAGCTTCACCTAACAGAAGGAGGTAGGTCAGAGGAACCAGGGCCGGGCATGACACTGAAGTGCATGTTCTGAGGGTTACGGCCTTGGGGGCCATAGACGTCACACGGCATCACCTCAGAAGGGTGATGGCTGAGGAAGGGAATGGAGTGGGGATCCAGGGCAATCAATCACTTCACCTGCCTAGGAGGTTCAGTGCAGAAACCAAAGGAAAGGTAGGGCCTGGCTTCCACAGAACACTCCATCTTCTGGAAGAAACAGCATAAAGAGAGTCGGATTTGCCAACCTTGGTTCCTACATGTTTAAACGAGCCAGTGACACCACCACACAGGTGGGGGAAGTAATGTTAATGGATGCTAGTGACCTGCACCGTGGCCACTCAGGGAGCCGGAGACAGAGCAGACAGAAGCCTCCAATCTCTGGATTCCCAGATGGACCTATAAAACACACACACACACACACACACACACACACACACACACACACACACACACCCCTTCTAGCCTGATCTCCGCTTAGACCTTTGTCTACTGAGTGGTCCCCTGCCAGTCTCCAACACCGCACTACGGCCAGTGATTTGTTTCTTCTCACACCGTCTGTGGGTCTCTCGGTTAGCCACTGGACCAGCTTCTGTGACTGTTCTTCCATCTGTTCACACTACAGGGATTTCTTGAGTGTCTGAAATGTGTTCGGTCTCAGTGTAGATGCTGGGAGCACAGAGTCTGTTCTTCAGGAGCGAGGCCTGTAGAAAGGCAGGCAGACGGAAAAGTCAAGAAGCATACGAATGTTGTTATAGAGGAAATCAAGGAGGGTAAGAGCACTGGAGGTCTGGGGTTGATCACATGTCTAGCAAATGCAAAGTCCTGGGCTCTGTTTCCAGCAAAATTTTTTTTATATATATATATATATATAATATATATATATATATATATTATATATATATATATTAAAGTGACAGGTTAGAAACAATAGCATTAAACTGAGTCATGAGGATGGACTCAGAGATTTTTGGAGCCAAACACATGAAGACGGAAGGAAGGAGAGACTGCAGCCAGATCATAAGCACTGGGCTTCCCTATCAACCTGTCTTTACCCCAGCTTTTATCAACCCCAGAGAATTTATGAGATTGCAAGTGAGTGAGAGTGCCATCCCATGGAATGGACCCCAATCATACCTTCTGAACTGAGAAGTCTGTTAGTGAGCTTTGATAGTTTGCTACTCTTGATAATAATGCAGTTCCCTACTTGGTTCATAGTAAAAGACCTAACAGTCACATCAGGTCAGAGCAGAGATTCCAATTGGAAACATTGAAAAACCCACAGCAAAGCTCAGCGGCATGACTAGAGGATTTTTGAATTCATCTCCATGGTAGATCTTGTCCACTCTGGCTTGCCACCATCCCCCTCTCTTTTAGCTGGCTAGCAACCGCAGTAGTCCTTTGAAAAAGGACTCAGGCCAGGAGGTGATAGCGCACACCTTTGATCCCAGCGCTCAGGAGGCAAAGGCAGGCTGATACTGAGTTTAAGGCCAGCCTGGTCTTCAGAGCAAGTAGACCCCCCAGGACAGCCAGGGCTATGCAGAGAACCCCTGTCTCAAAACAAACAAGTTGGAAAAAGGCACTCAGGTATCCCGTCTCCGCTGCTCATCTCCCGTGAATTATAACTGCTCCCAGTAGTAAATTGTTCCAGGCTGAACTGCACCCCCCACCATGCCTACATTGACTTCCTAACCCCCTACATAACCACATTGCAGATTAAGTCCTTTAAAGAGACAGTTAAAGAGAAATGGGAAACTAAGGCTAGGGTCCTAATTCAGCAAGACTGATGTCAAAAATGTCAAAAAGAGACACCAAGGCAGAGTGTGCTTTGTCCTGAATGGGACAGGTGGGAAGGCAGCCTCACCAAAAGCCCGCCCACAGAGACAGTCCTGCCTGCCAGTCCCTAGAACTCTGGGAAAAGGAAACCGGTTTTGAAGCTCCCCAGCCTGCAGGATTCTCCTAGCAGCCTGAGCAGGTGAGTCGGGAGTTGCTGACCCTCTGCCCACCTCACCATTCTGGCTAACTCATCTCCTACTATGCTCACATCTCCCTTTGTTCCAACCACACTGGTGTTCTTACTGTCCCCTGTGCCTACCCTGAATGTACAACATATACACGTGGTCTACCCACCCTCTCCTGTAGGAATTTGCTCAGATGCCCCTTCACAGAGACCTTCTCTGACCTCTGCTGAAAATGATCGCCCCCCTCAAAAAAATGTCCACATCTCATCCCATTTCCCTGCTTTATTTCTGCTCAGAGTAGTTACGTGCTTACTAGCCAATATGGTGGACAATTGACATTTTTTTCCCCCCGGGTGGGCAATGTCTGAAATCCTTGTACTATTATGCAAACTCCTCCTCGAAAGCAGGGACCTTCGGCTCCTTTGGATCCCTGCCATATCAGCCATCGACTGGGGGACCAGGTGGGTGTGGAATGGATGAGAAAGAAAGACAGGCAGAAAAAAAAAAAAAAAAAGAAAAGTCAAAATTGACCAGGGTCAGCTCTATCATGTCATCTCACCAAGTTACTTAGATATGTCAAATTATAAACTCTAATAAGAAAAATGTTTCAAAGAATTTAAAATGCACCGTGGAGGGCCGGCACAAGTTCAGCAGTTACTGTGTGGGACAAGCAATAAGTCACTGTGCCCATAACTGTTACCTACATAACCCAGTGCCCCCTAACGACTCTCATCTGGTTATCAATTTCTGGTCCTCATTTGCCAGGCTCTGCCCCGAGTGTTCATAATTGGTTCACTCACCAAAGGCACTCTAGTTTTGTTTGGGGATAAGCAAACTCAGAAACTCTTATGTGGTGGGATGGGAAAACGTTTCCCCAAAATTCAGTACTAGCCCTGTGTGTGCAGTAACATTGGCATTTCACGAGCCGTATAAAACTAGCCGAGGCCGTCTACTAAGACTTCGTTCTGAAACTTTAAGTTTTTATGTGAGCTATTTTTTAAAGCAATATCGAAGCTGGAAGAGTTTAAAAGGGCCGAGAAGGAGCCTTGTGTAAAAACAGAAATCCTATCTGCCAATGATCACCTCAGTTAATCAGAGTTGTTTGTGTTTATTGGTGTGCATGTACACATGTGATTTTCTTAAAAGTAGAAAGTTTAGTTGGAATCAGCTGTGCTGTAGACACAGTGGTCTGTTTTTCAGGTAATTGCTTGTCTGCTGGCTGTCCCCAGAAAAGGCTTATACTTTCCATCACATCTACCTCCAAGGCACAACACTGCTCATCAAATGTCTCCACCGGAGAGCAGCATGTATCAGTGACCTAAGTCAAGGGAAGTAAAACTTAGATAGATTGGTGCTTAAAATCATTAACTGAAAATGCCACACTCTGAAATTTTCCTTTCGATTCCTACAAACTTGGTATTAGCCCAGTGAGTTGGACAGCTGAGCCACACTCTTACACAGCTCTTTGGAGATCCAGTATTTCTTTGTAAATCCAGTAACCTTTACATCACTATGTTAATACAGTAAGCATAACTCTTCTCACTTTGAGAGACTGAATGCTTTGATCTTAATGCTTTTCCTGTCTTTGTTTTATTTTGTTTTGTTGTTGTTGTTTCGAGACACAGTTTCTGTATAGCCCTGGCTGTCCAGAACTAGCTTTGTAGGCCCAGTTAGCCTTGAACTCACAGAGATCCACCTGCCTCTGCCTCTGCCTCCCAAGTGCTGGGATGAAAGGTGTGTATCTTGTCAACTTGATGATTATTTGAATAGTTATTAGTCCAAAACGCATTTGTGTAATGCTGTTAGTATGAACATAACTATTAGAATATGAGAAGAAATATCAGATAAGTGTATATATGGGATTTTGACATTCATTTTAAGTGATAAAAAAAAGGTGACTTCTGTATGCAGAATGCAAGAAAATAAAGGGGGAAAGTGGTTAACTGTGTGTTGCAAATACATTAAGGCAGCCAAAGCCTTTACATTCCGTCCCATGGAAGTCGTAGGAGTTAAAAAGTTGGTGTTTTTGAAGACTAAACAGCACGCTATGTGAATAGAGAGACGTCTTTTGTATCTGCCCTAGAGTTAATGCAAGATTTTTTTTTTACAACCTTTGTATGGTAAGTTAGGAAGAGATCAAATTTGAAACCAAGTAAATAATGTGATCATTTATAAACATAGGTTATAAAACAATATAAAGAAATTACCCAAAATTGAAATCCAAAGAAAGAAAGGGCACTCTATATATGGTGGGATTATATGACTCTCCCACCTCTATTTCTGCAAATAGCTCTCTAAATATTCATAAATCTAAGTAACTCCCCAGTCAGACACCTTCCAAACAAAGTGTAGCTGAACACAGCAACCTGAAATATATAAAACAGACTTTGAGTATCTACTTTGGCCCTCTGGAATTTATTAGAAAGCAGAAATGCCACCAAACTGGAAACTGCACACAGGAGGGAAAATATCCTAGCATGCTTACATTCAGATGGGTTGGAAGTGACGTAATAAACACACCATACACTTATAAACAGAGCTGTGCAGACCGCTCAGCTAGGGAGTAGCAAATGCAAATTCCAGTGGGGGCGGGGGAACAGCGTGTATCAAGGAAATCTGACCTGCTGCCAACACCCATTATCCTCTTCACGGTCTTTAAATATACAGATGCTCAATAAAGCTTGTCGTTTCATTCTATTCTTCAAAACAATGCACTCTAATTTACAAAGTTAGGGGAGAATATAAGATCATACCTTATCCAGCACACAGTATACACACACACACACACACACACTCACACACACACACACACACACACACACACACGGAGTACAACAACCTTGAGAACATTTCATTCTTAAAAATGGAGACATCGATAAATCAGCGGTCATGCACCTCAAGGATGATGCTTTAAGACTGACCATAGTCTTGAGACTTAATGTGATTGTGATCCCCATTCATCTTGCTCTGGTCAGCAACCCACATCACAGAAAACCACTGTATGTGATATGTCTCCAACAGCCAGCTCCCTAACAAGGACAGACTTCAAATAAGACAGTATTGAATTGTTTCAGATGTGGAGACATGAGAGAAACCTTCTGTAGAATGCTTTGGATGTCACACCAAAAGAAAACATTTCTGTAGTTGTCCAGAAAACCTTGAAGTTCTTAGCTGCGATCACCTCTGTGCTGGAGTGTGTTGTGTGTGAACATTGACAAATGATAAGCCTTCCCCTGGTGTCGCTCTCCCTGAATCCCACTTAGCACTCTTTAAATTCATAACCCGATAGTTTTCACACGAAGATATTTCCTCCTCAGGATTGCTATAGCCCCACATCTGACACACTTCTCAATAAAGCACAATATGTTCCATATTACCACTTCTCAAATGAATAACCAACATTTCCTACCTTGAAACATTATTTCAATAAAGTCTAGATCAAAAGATTCCAGTTTATGTGGACATGAAGTGAATAAGTTTTACAAATAATAATTTTACATTTACTCAAGTAATGGTGTAATTCTATTATTTTCTTTCTCGCTACAAGCTCAATAAATATTTTAAATGGTGCATGTGTTTGTGTGTGACATATTAGACAGGAAGTTATATCAGAATTTCTTATTTATAGGAAAATATAAACAGCCAAAATAATGCTGACTGGTATGAATAATCAGGGAAATGCAAAATAAAGTTGCAACAAAATATCAACCTCATCCCGACAGAGTGGGTGTTATCAAAACGGCAATACATATCAAATGCTGGTGAAGAGTGTGGAGAACAGATACCTTTTATAACTGCTAGCAGGAATGTAGATTAAATACAGGCACTATGGAAAACAGCATGGATTAAAAAACGAAGACACTAAAAAATCAAATTACTCTATGGTTCAGCGATTCCAGTTCTGAGTATTTACCCCAAGGAACTGAAGTGGGTATGATGAAGTGACTTCTGCCATCCCCTGTGTGTCGCAGAACTAGTCACAGCGAAGGCAGGACTGGCCTAAGTTTCCATCAGCAGATGAATGGATAAGGAAAATATGATATACATATACAAATATACAACGTCACACGATTCAGTCTTACAAAAAAATTTTTTTGACGACTTGTGAAGTGGACGAACCGGTAGGGGCAATGTACTAAGAGAAGTAATTCAGGCAGAGAACAAGCAGCACACGGTCTCACTTACCTGTGGAATTAAAAAAAAAAAAGGCAATAGCAGAGTAGAATCCTGATGACAGAGGCTGGAGTAGAGATTGCAATGGAAAGTTGGTAGTCAAAAGGGGCGTGCAAAGTTCCGTTACACCGACGGAGTGTGTTGTCCAGATCAGCTGCACACCATGGTAACTACAGTCAATCTATGATACAAAGTTACTAAAGAGTGGATTTTAAGTGTTTCCACTAAAAAGGAAGAGATCTGTATAAAGCAAAGAATAAATTAGTGTCAGAGTACAAAACCTGTCCTGACTTCTTAAAGCAAATACTGGACCTGTAGAGAAATCAAGGAGGTACAGTCCACACTCAGCCTTCCAGACCGACTCAATCCATATATAGTATTCTCTTGTATGTCTGTGCTGTCCAGGAGGTAAAAACGAAGCCCCCCAAACCAACTTGATGGTGCCAGTGAAGCGAGTCAGTGGGTGAAAAGCACAATGTTTGCAAGCCTGGCACCCTGAGTGGGATCCCTAGACCTCACTCACGGAAAAAGCAATCGAGCAGCTAATCCCAGTACACCTGTGAAGAGATGGGAGGCAGAGACTAAGTAACTTGGAAGCTTGCTAGCAAGTACAGTAGGAAAGATAAGAGAGATCTTGCCTCAAATAAATAAATAAAACCCATTGGGCAAAAGTTGACCTTTGACCTCCACTTGTACACACCAATTTACCCAACAGTGAAAACACACATCATGAAGATGAAGATGATGATGATGATGATTATTATGATGATGATGATGATGATAAATTAATTAAAAACCACTGTCATGGACGAGATTACTCAGGACTAGCCCTTCTTCTCTTGATTAGCGGCTACTTCTGTATCTAACACTGAAGCATCCAAGACCACCACTGTGGGAACACTTCTTAGAAAGCAGCCGCTGGGGGAAGAGGTGGGCTGTATGGAAATGGGAGAGCAAATGGAAGAGAAAGACTCAGAGCAAGCCCAAAGATGGCGAATCGTGTGTTGGGGTCAACACCACATCCAATTAAGGGCCAGAGAATGATTGTCATCTGGCAGTCTCCTCTCACAGGCCACAGCTCCTCCCCACCCCACCCCCAAGATTTATACATGAATATTGACAGAGAGAGAGGAAGAGAGAGAGGGAGAGGGAGAGGGAGAGAGAGAGAGAGAGGGAGGGAGAGAGAGGGAGGGAGGGAGGAAGGGAGGGAGGAAGAAAGGAAAGGAAGAAAGGAAGGAAGAAAAGAAAGAAAGAAGGAAAGGAAGGAAGGAAGGAAGGAAGGAAGGAAGGAAGGAAAGAAGGAAGGAAGGAAGGTTCCTGTCATCTGGGAACCCTAGAACAGTCCAATTAGGGAAGATAGTCATTTAAATTCAGCCACTTTTAAGTGACTTTGCTATCTTGAAGTTTCCAAAGTCACAGACCTAACCTTTATGTACCCAGCCCCTGTATGCCACCTACGGCGGCCCCTATCCAAACCTGACACTCTGTCCCTGCCTCTAATTAGAGGGCCAGCTCCTTTCCTTAACTGCCACAAAGCCAGTTCACGTCTGTCCACTACCACTTGAATACGTTTTTAAAGCAACGTATTCAAGCACACCACTGTCATGCTCACTCACCAGAATTTACTTACTCGGTTAATTTCTACAGATTCCAGGCTTCTGGACTTTTGAGTTCACGTGCTTTGATAGCTGAGTAATTCTTAAAATCTTATTACTAGAATGCCACATTTATCTCAAATCAAATCTAGCAGGGGCATGAGGGGGATGTGACGGTAATAAACGACCATTGAAACAGAATCGTAAAGTTGGATGTCAAACAATAGGGTATTGTAAATGATACCCTCCCCAGAAGGTTCCCTCTGATAGCCACAGGGAAGGGAAACATATGATAACAATAAATATGGCTTCCACGAGGCCACATCCCTTTTACCACTTGCTGCGTGTGGGGAGGGTAAGCAGCAGCTTTGCTCAGCGCTTTTTTTTTTGTTGTTGTTGTTTAAAAAAAAAAAAAGAGGGAAGAAAGAAGAAGAGAAAGAAAGAAGAGAGGAGAGACAGAGAGAGAGAGAAGGAGAAAGTTTTCCTGGCAAATAATACATTAATAGCGAGGGAATTTCTTTGTGACTCAAGCTTTCATTTCTTTAAGCAACTTCTTTTAGGGGTAGGAATTCTATGGGGCTCCCTCCATGTGGCAAGTTTGTTAGGGCAGCTTGGAACCCGTGGGCAGTGGTAAACAGCAGTTCACATTAGAAACTTCTCAATTCTCTGCGATATTCCTGCTTGAATATTCATGTACGCTACTTCCGTCAACAGTGGGTTTGGGCAAAGGCCCACGTTAATTCATTATATTTGGATAAAGATCAATGGGAGGGGATAGCGTGGCATGCACGCATATGTATATCATGTCAGTCATCTGTGTGTGTTTCAGAACAGTGTATCTTTATTTACATTTTCGAGATGGTTTTATTCTTAAAACTCTCTCAGTGGCAAAATAAATGCAGTCTTCCAGGTTTTTAGTACAAACAGGGGACCATATAACAAAGACAGTCCTTGTATAGTGTTTGTCTTATTTAAGCAAACGCTTAAGTGGTGTTTTGAAGAATCAACATAGCCCTGGTAATTGAATATTTGTTTGAAACAATAAGATCACATCGATGTATAAGGGAACCAAGAATTGACCTTGCTGTTGTCTGTATTCCAACAGCAGATAGACAGACATACAGCTCAGCTGACCCACACCTGAGGTCCCAGCAGCTGAGGCTGAAAGAGGAGGATCACAAGTTCAAGGCCAGTCTGGGCTGTAAAGCAAGACCCTGTCTCAAATAAACAAAAAAAAGGTAGTGGCTCTGGACCGAAATGATCTAAACTGTGCATTTTCCTGTCTGTCAGAGCCTTTCCCTTGAAAGAAAGCCACAAGGTAATGTCAAGCACAAAAGTGGGAGTCAGCTCCGAGAGGCCTTTAACATCATTCAGCAAATGATTTATTTTTGTCTGTTAAAACAAATAGTAAACACCAGACCGACTTAGCATGATTTAGAGGAGATTTTTATGTTCTTGGTTCCTAAAAACATTTGTTGTTGTTGTTGTTGTTGTTGTTATATTTTACAAAACCATGACTGACTTGGAAACTTTTTAAGCGTTCTTTGCCCACACACACACACACACACACACACACACAGAGGCATACACACATACACACGAGCGCGTGCGCACGTGCACACACACCACACTGCTTACCTATATAACACAACAGCCAGCTCAACACAAACGAAGTCCAAAGCTCAGTGAACTCTTTCCTCAGTCTCTCCAGACGTGTGACAACCGAGGAGGTCGTTCAGAGGTGAGTGTGGTCTGACTGAGCGGCAGAAGTAAACGGACGTGTTGGACAGACGCCTCTTCCCTTCCCTTCCCTCCCATCCACCCTCCCTGCCTTCCTCCCTTGTTTCTACCTTTTCTACATAAAAGCCACAGCCCCTGTCCCCCTGTCTCTAAAGAGTTAAACCAAGAGGCAACACTCACACTCATCAGTAAAATATAGCCGAGGTGGAGGACAGAAGACGAGATGTCAGAGACACACAGAGAAAGGAAACTGTCGAGCACCACGACACACTTGGTCTGGAGACCAAAGCCCACAACAAACAAAAGATATCTTCCCTCATGAACTGCCTGCAGTTCATTCTTCCTGAAAGCTTTGACTAGTATATTTTAATCATCCAAGAAAGGGGATTTCTTTTTCATTGGAATTTTTTGAAGACCTCTTCTTGGTTATTTACCCACGGAAATCCAAAGGCGTGTCTTCTCAAAGCCATTCAGGACTGCTCCTGTAACCACTTTTGGCAAGAGGATTGGTGAGGCCATTTCCTTACAATCCCCACTCACCCCAGATGAACAAGGGTAGGTTACAGGACTTTTGTGGGACCCCAGTCAGTTTCCCCTGGACTATGAAATACGGGAGGTTAAAAACAGGACCCCCCAACTGACCATATTTCCTCCCCCCACACTGCTCCTCACACGTACTCTTGACAATGCGGGTTTAAACAGGACCCCCCAACTGACCATATTTCCTCCCCCCACACTGCTCCTCACATGTACTCTTGACAATGTGGGTTTGTTCCGCCTCACCTGTGTCTAATGTCAGACACATGCCCGGGAATTCCTGACAACTTTTGTGTTTCGTCTCGTAATGGAGGAAATGTACAGCCCCAGCTCACAAGAAAACGGAGAAATGAATCTGGAGCCCTCAAGTCCTGTGGTTCATTTTTCTTCTTTGTCTGGTGGTCTGAATACCGAATCCCCCCCCCCCCGTTGAAGTTTTATACTATGATCCTGCCTTCCATCCTGTCCTCTGCTCCCCTCCACTGTCTGCACCACCGCCCCCCCCCACCCTCATGGCTTTAGCTCTGAATCAAAACAGCTTTCAAGGGACTAGAACCAAGTCCCAAACCTCCTGTGCTTCCCAGAGATTTTCCTTCTTTTCCCAGATTTCTCCAGGCCTCCCCCAGGTGGGGTTCTGACCACAGGAGCGGAGCCCGGCCCCTACCCCAACTGGAGAAGTTTATGTGAACCATGCTGCTCTTTACCTGCTTCCCGAGGTGCCATAGTCTCACAAATGTCATCTCCCTCCCCTGACTGTAAATCAAGGGACAGCTGTCACTGGAATAAATTCCAAATGGTTGGTCTGGAAATGAACTTCGCGATGGGTCCCTCCTCCATTCTGGCTGACATTTCGCCATTAATTTCTCTTCTGCTTTCATCCATTCATTGTTGGATGAGTCGATAAATACAGCTCATCTGCTTTTACTTTGTTTTTAAAGAATAAACTGATACCAAACACACTGCCTTAATTACATCCACAGGCAAAGCATAACAAAATGTTGTCACAAGACAGTTTTTTTAACTTGACATTGTTAATTAGGCCAGCTGTGATAAAACTGGGAAATGAAAAATCTTAATTCGGATGTATACATGAGTAATTCACCGAGAAAGGACATTTTTTTAAAAAACATTAATAGATGAGAATATCCAGAAACCCACTACTCAAAGGAAGGGGCTGTCCAGGAAGCTGGTAAGTGGCATTGTGGAGGAGCAAGGAAGCGTGCCCCCCCCCTCATTCCTCTCAGCCATGACACCTCTGGAACCTCTGAGCAAGTTAGTTCCTCCAAATCCAAATCAGATTCAGAAGGCTGTCCCTGCTCCGACCTAAGTGTCCTCATTATGAGGTGGCTGCTGACTCACGAGGGTCTGAATCACGGGAGCGCAGAAGGAAGACTCTGACTCACTCCCAGAAAGCCTTATTCTGGGAAAGCTCTACCTTTGGGATGCAGATTAGGCGTAAAGCAAAGGACAAGTTGTCAATCATATCTTGCTGCTACAAAATTACTTCCTCAAAAATCTTTGGTTGAGATAATAGGGTTCCTAGATTTCACCTAACAGAAGCCCAATGAAGTATGAACATTCTATAACTTTATAAGAAATTTTTATTTGCTTGAATTATCTTTGCACAAAACAGTCATTCACACCACACACACATACACACACACACACACATGCACGCACACATGCACACACATATTAAATAGCTGTTTGTATTCACTAAAGACTTCAAACAGTGCAAATTTAAACCATTATTACATATGTTAAATGACTAACCTTCACTCATACTGCAGTATACTCTGCAGCCAGTCTGTGAATCACTAACAGAGGACCATGAGATGCATTGTTCCTAAAAAATAAAAAAGAATTAAAGCTAATGGGACATGATGCTCTACACCTTTAATCTACCCTTTAACATGGGTAAACAGGGGATGTCTGTGAGTTTCAGACAAGTCTGGTCTACATAATAAGACCCTGCCTCACAAACAAAAACAAAATAAAATGAACACTGCAGAAGAAGAAGACACATTGCTGAAAATGCACTCTTGGGAAGGAAAAAAAAAAGAAACCTGAGAAAATGGACATCTATTTTTGAATAAGAAATAAAAGTCAGCAGAAAGCTCCCAAGACAGGAAACTGTTAAAGTGTTCTAATTATCACACTCAAAGAGCCACCAGAGAGCAGCAGTTAATACACTTTGAGTCGTGTGTGAAAACGGGTAGACACATCAGAAAGATTTTAAGTGAGCCAAAGAAGTAAGACTTACAGATGGTCCGACGACCTGACTCTGGAAGGGAAGTCCAGGAGGAGCGACCACGAGATGTTTCACAACGTCCCTGAGCACCATTCAAACTGGGTATGACTGGACTGTAGAAAAACTGATTTGGGCAAAATACAAGAAATGGTAGCCCTGGCTAGACCCACGCACCGTGTTTACTGATGGCAGCCGAGGAGAGCTTACTCTGTGAAGGGACCATTCCCTTTCCCTGACAGAAAAGAGGAAAGTCAATGTGCATGCTGAGGGAGTTCAAATTCAGAGAACCCCTGGTCAGCACAAATGTGGGGGTGGGTGTTTTCATACGTTTTTACCCTTTGAAAGGGTCAGAAATAGATGAAACTCAGAGAACCACACAGAGTCCGAGGTTGTCATGTGCACTGGACTTTCACAGATGTGTAGCTTACCTAGCAAACCACCGTTTTATACATCAGCTGATGGGCAAACATTTTGAGGGATCACCGGGTGGCATCTCGCCAGTTAACACTTGGGCAGGAATGCCATTAGAGAGACAAGTCTATGAGTTTGCAAAACCAATTGGTTTCTCCTCTGGGCACATGAGAAAATTACACCCAACAATCCTCTTGCTTCTAGACGGCATCTTGTGACAACTGACAGCCAGTAGACACACTGAGATGCAAATACGTCCACCCCTTACCCTTAAAGTGGCAATGAGAGTCTCCCTGTTCTTTTCTCTTTGCTCCAAAGCTATAAGTAGAACAGATCCAGCATAGGCCTATAGAAAAGTCACAGGGCAGCGGTGGCGGATCTCAACAGCAGGGTCGTATACCAGATCTCCTGCATATCAGATATTTACATTGCAATTCATAACAGTAGCAAAATTACAGTTATGAAGTAACAATGAGGATAATTTTATGGTCGGGGGTCACCACCACATGAGGAACTGTATTAAAGGGTCGCAGCGTTAGGAAGGTTGAGAACCGCTGCTGCAGAGGATTGCAGAGCCATTGAGAGAGAGTGGCAGGCCCTCCGGAATCTATCCTAAAGAAGTAGTCCAGGGGACTGTGGAGATCGCTCAGCAGGTAAAGATGTCTGCCGCCAAGGCTGACAATCTGAGTTTGATGTCCGGTTCTCACATGGCAGAAAGAAACAGCAGACTTCCTCTGGCTCCCACGTGTGCACCATTGCAAGCACCAGCCCCACATAAACAGACACGGACACACATGCACACAAAGTAAATAAGAAATGCACAACGAAAAAGAAATTTCAAGCAAAATCATTCCCATTGGTCTCTAAACAAGCAAGACAGTTAAAATCAAACCATTGGTGTTTAGATATTGTTTATGACAATGCTAATAATTAACAATAAATAATCACCCCCAACAACAAACAGATTCTGTGAAACAGAAAATTAAAGATCCTGATGTGGGTAGTAAAGTGCATCATGAACTTAATACAATTGAGAAAAGGGCAAAAATTACGAAGCAGGTTAAAAGTGATCAATTCTTTACCATCTCTCGGGCCCCCACTTAAACAGGCTGCCTCCTTGTTCCCGTGCAAAAGAAAATAATATTATATGTGAGAACTTAAATTTTGAATCATTCAAATAAAATGCCTACAAAACAAAATCTACATGACTACAGGCTCTCTGGTCCCTTCCTACCTCGTATGTTAAACCTATCATTTCACTCGCTACCTAAGGATCAACTTGCCAGAAGGCTTTTAGGATCAAAAGTGCCTGTGTACTTATGTTTAAATCAGTAGCAATTTCCCCCCAAAGTCATGTCAATAAACGATAGAAGTCAGATCCGAGATCTGCCTTGCCTAGAGTCTCATTTCATCACACCTCATGGCCTCTTATCTCTGTAAACATGTAGATCTCTGCCTAACGTTGAAGAAGGAAACATAGAAAATGATCCTACAGCGCCCCCCTTTGAGCACTGTGATGGCAAGCTCCACAACTTCTAATTTTGTGAATGCCGGAGTCCCTGAAAACTGGTCCTTGGATACCTAGCGTGGACGAGTGTCCAAGGATACGGCTTTGATCAGCGATGCCGAGGTGCCTCTACCGAACAGGACTATTCCTATGAAGTGTCTCCCTTCATTTAACATGGGAAATAAAGTTACAGCAGCATTCAAGAGCACACTGCAGTCCCATGCTCCACACTATTGGCTGAGAACTTGGCCCCTGTCCCAGAATTCTGCCCCAACTGGTATGTTTCAGGAGAAAATTCCCACCGTCTCTGTACAGCAGCCCGTTTTGCTTAACCCAGACCCCCACAGAAGGGTGGCAGTGAACACAAAAGGCTCCAAAGAGAAGGGACAAACAGCCTGCAGATGCCCTATCTCTTGAAAAGAAGAAAATACTGAAATTGTTTATTAACATCATAATGGCCCATAGACCAACATAAAGACACTGTGGCCACTCATGTATCAACGCCAACATGTATCAAACACTTCAATCAGAAACATTGTTTTTCATCAGCTCTCCAACAACATTGACCTTATGTGATACTTTTGGCAGTTCACATTTACAATTCAGTCCCACAGTGCTTTGGCCTCAGTAACATATTTCCCAAGTGGTTAGACTGTGCTTGTGGATGGTAGCAATGTAAAAATAAGCCTTAGGGACTGGAAAGATGGCTCAGGAGTTAAGAGCACTTGCTGCTCTTTCAAAGGACCTAAGTTTGGTTCCCAGCACCCATATTAGGCAGCTCACTTGTAACTCCATTTCCAAGGCATCCAGTGGCCTCCCCAGTCACCAGGCATGCATATGGTATACATATATACAATGGGGGGATGTCTTTTTGTATGCTGTGAAAACATGTTTGTAGCTAGAGTTTTCCTGCCTGGCCCACAGTCAGGACAAATTTCTATCACCTGCCAGTCCTACAGCCGCTCAGACCCGACCAAGTAAACACAGAGACTTATATTGCTTACAAACTGTATGGCCGTGGCAGGCTTCTTGCTAACTGTTCTTATAGCTTAAATTAATCCATTTCCATAAATCTATACCTTGCCATGTGGCTTGTGGCTTACCGGTACTTTACATCTTCCTTGTCCTGATGGCGGCTGGCAGTGTCTCTCCCACCCAGCTTCCTGTTCTCTCAGTTCTCCTCTGTTAGTCCCGCCTATACTTCCTGCCTGGCCACTGGCCAATTAGTGATTTATTTATTGACAAATCAGCAACACATTTGACATACAGACCATCCCACAGCACTTCCCCTTTTCTTTTCTTAAAAAGGAAGGTTTTAACCTTTACACATCTCCAAAGTCAGCTTGGTATATTTGGGAATTTGGGCGTAGCTTTTCTTACTACTTCCTGCTGGAGGGGGGCGCTGTATCTTATGGGGACACAAAGAATATTTTAGGATTATGGAGTAGTCCATGAGGGTGTATCGTCTAAGCCAGTTGTCTTGAAATGGTTCTGGATGTTGGATCATCTGGGCCATGGTGTCATCGGAGACCTTTCAGGGGGTCTTGGCTGGTCAAACCTGATGTATCTTAATCTGGAACAAATCCATAGCCTCTGGCTTTCTGTGGAAACAAAAGCAGAGACTCTTTTCCAAAGCAACATATCCTTATATCCAAATTTTGAAGTCAAGGTACCTTTAAAATATACATTTTGGCATAACTCAACAGCTTTTGTAATCAAATGTTTTTCTTCAGTTACGAATATCAAAGAGAACATAATCCAGATTCTCTGAGTGGTAGTCATCTTTACGTGGCTTATTTTTTTTATATTAGCTTGAGCCTATTGCTTTAAACTGCAGCCTTCTAAGCCTGAAACGATGCTGGCGCTATGGCTGCTGGCTCCGCCCACTTCAGCTTCCCAACATGGCGGTGGTTTTCCGCCAGCTCTGGGAGCCATCAACTCTCAGAAATAGTGGGTCTATGCTTCTATCAAAGCAGCATGTAGCCCAGAAACCTCTTTTTTTTTTTTTTTTTTTTTTTTGTACTAGCAAAGGCTAAATCCACCACATAGCTTAATGTGCTACTTGCAGAGGCCTCATTCCCGCCATACTGCAGGTCGAGCGCACATGCTAGGAACCCGCCAGCAGTAGCTCAAACACGCAGGCTGCCGCTAGCTTGAAAGAGACAACTAGGAGCTGTTTTTAGCTCCGTTTTAGAATCTTTTTACTCAGGTTTTAGGTGGAAACTCTTGCCAACACATTGGGTGCCATTTGTAGCTAGAGTTTTCCTGCCTGGCCCACGGTCAGGGCAAATCTCTCTCACCCGCCAGTCCCACAGCCACTCAGACCTGACCAAGTAAACACAGAGACTTATATTGGTTACAAACTGTATGGCCATGGCAGGCTTCTTGCTAACTGTTCTTACAGCTTAAATTAATCCATTTCTATAAATCTATACCTTGCCACGTGGCTTGTGGCTTACCGGTACTTTACATCTTCCTTGTCCTGATGGCGGCTGGCAGTGTCTCTCCCACCCAGCTTCCTGTTCTCTCAATTCTCCTCTCTGTTAGTCCCGCCTATACTTCCTGCCTGGCCACTGGCCAATCAGTGATTTATTTATTGACCAATCAGCAACACATTTGACATACAGACCATCCCACAGCACATGTTGCTCTGTTTGGTTGATACATAAAGCTATTTGGCCAATGGTGAGACAGAATAGGGTTAGGCAGGACATTCTAACTAGAGAGGAGGAAGGAGAAAGGCAGAATGGAGGAGATACTGCCAGCAGCTGCAAGATGTAAAGATACCTGTAAGCCACGAGCCACATGGCAAAGTGTGGGTTTATAGATATGGCTTAATTTAAGGTGTAAGATCTAGCTAGTGAGAAGCCTGAGCCAGTAGGTCATACAGTTTGTAATTAATATAAGCCTCTGTGTGTTTATTTGGGTCTGAGTGGCTGTGGGGCCACAAAGCTGTGGGAGCCGGATGGGCACAGGAAAACTTTGTTATATACATGCAGGCAGGCAAATACCCATACCCATAAAATAAAAAATAAATATTTGTAAAAAGCTTTAATGAAGTTCTGTCGATGTACCTCTGTACTCAGAATTATACCTATGGCTATAGTTTTGCCAAGATCTGTGTATGATGAGGGTCTATGAGGAGTGCTCTGTTGCATCACCCCTGACACTGCCTGATGGCCTGCCTGGACAGGGGCAGAGACAACCACTTGTTTGAGAAATGGCCAGGTGACTCCCCAGATTCATTTAAAGGTGGGGCCATGTATCCTTCGGGACAACCGTGTCACAAAGCAAGTCCCGTGGCTCACCCGTTTCTCTGCAAACATTCAGCCTTTTCTGTTCATGCCCTTTAGCTGTATTTAAAAGTGGAAAACTGGGGGAGGGGAGGGGGAGGGAGACAGCCCGATGAGTTAGCGCTTGTTGTGCGGGCACCAAGACCCAAGTTCTGACCCCCAGCACCCCAGTAAAAAAGTTGTGTGTGGCTGTGTGAGCCTCTAAGTCCAACACCAGGGAGGCAGAAATAGGGGGATTCCTAAGGTCTGCTTAAGCCAACCAGAGCAGCAGATGAAGGCATTTCAAGTCCAGTGTAAGATCCTGTCTTGTCTATGGCCATACCGCCCTGAGGACACCCAATCCTGTCTGATCTTTGAGGCTAAGCACTTGGATGGAAGAGACCCAGTCCCCAAAAATGAGGTAGAGTGCCACTGAGGAAGACACTTGACCTCAGCCTCTGGCTTTCATAGGCACATGCATACACATGCTCATACATGAACATGTATGGCTTCCCAGCAGAGCTCTGCTTCTTCTCCATGCACATGCACAAAGTATACATGCACATGCACAAAGTAGAAAATGATGACATGATGAACCGAGGGTACGGAGGAGGAGAGGGATCTCAGGCTAACTATGCACATCAACACTATGGAATGCTACAAGCAAAACCTAATTGCTTAGATCACCCCTAAGAGAAAGCTGGGCAGCCTGGGAAAAATGGGTTGGGCATTTCAAATGATAGAATATGGAAGTGTGCATCCAACAGGATTGTAATCGAGTGTTACAACTCTGTGGGGGTGGAGAGGAGGCGAAGATATCCTGACGGCCTGGGAAGTCAGGCTACACCTTGAGGTGCTAGGACAGCTCTGGCATCTGGAGCTGCAGTGGGACAGCTGAGCTCTGGAGGGAAAGGTATCCTGACTGTTTGGGTGTGGAGGATATATATATATATATATATATATATATATATATATATATATATATATATATACATATATATATATATATATATGTATATATATATATATATCCTGCTTCTCCTGCAGAGCTGCTACAGCTGAGCTTTGCTCAGCCTCCTTCTTCAGGGGGCTTCCCAGCAGAGCTCTGCTTCTTCTCCAGCCCAAGATGTTGCTTCTTTTGCTTCACTCTGCTAAAGGGGAAACCACTGCAGAAATGTAGCCATCTCCTCCTGCTCCAGGGAAAAGTTGTTACTTTTTCTGCTCTACCTTGCTCAGTCCTCCAAGGGACATCTCAGCAAGGTTCTTCTGTTCAGCCTCCCCCTTGCTCAGTCCCTGTAAGAGTTTATTGTTTTTGTTTTTGTTTTTGTTTTTGTTTTTGTTTTTTTCCTGCTCAGTCCCCTAAGGGACGTCTTATCAAGGTTCTTCTTCTCTGCACCAGCAAATGAAGATCTTCATACTCAAGACTCTTTTGAGAAAGATTTATTTGGGAAGGAGGAGTCCAGAAGGGTGGCTACCTCTACCAGGGTGGAGAGAACAACCGACAACTGACCAGGCAGAGTGGTTTATACAGGGTTTCTTAGGGGCGGAGTTTCTCCAGGGAGAAGGTTTTCTGTCCAGGGATTGGTTAGTTTTTCCTGCTCAGGGATTGGTTAGTTTCATTGGTCCGGGAAGAGATGGCTCTGATTTCAGAACCAAACTATGTTTCTTTCACTGGCCTTTCTTAGCTTTTTGGCTCTAATTCTAAGGCTAGGGCATATTTCTTTCACTGGCTCTGATTCCTGGGACAAAGTATGTTTTTATGCCACTGGTTTCTGAGTCAGGGCATGTTTCTTTGGTTCTGAGTTCAGGGATGAAGTATCTCTTTCACTGGCTCGGGTCCCGGATCTAGGCTATGCTTCTTTCACTGGTTCTGGGCTCCAGGGTCAGGGTAGGGTTCTTTAGCTGGCTCCTTTTCCCTACATGGATGATACAGTGTAGACGGGGCTTATCAAATCATGTACACAGGGATCAGGCTAGCCGGTGGGTTCTGCTTTAGTAGTCTAGGTTAAGGTGTGAGAGGCTGCCTGTCTAATAACACTTCAGGTGGTGAGATTTTGGAGACCACAGGTGGAACATGATGAGAACAAGGGAGCTGTGAAACATGGGCTTTCGTGTTCTTATCCGTGCAATAAAGACTGAATACTACAATATTGGATTTGTGTGTGAATTCCTTGTCATCATGTCATTTACCTGGCACTTCATACAGACTCGATACAGTGACAACCATCACTAGTCTATGTTTATTGTTTTGATGATGCTTCTTGTCAACTTGGCTGTTTAATGTAAGATGAAGGTGTGAAGAAGGATGAAGTGGAGCATGTCAGGGCAGAGACAGGTGGAGAAGAGAGCAGAGGAAAGCAGAGCTGGGAAGAATAAAAAGAGAGCTTCCATCAATCCTTTCATCCAGGCTCAGGGAGAAGCTTGCCCAGTGACAGACACCTCTCTGTGAAATTACATTAGGAGAGGTATTTTCTGGAGGGGATGAGGGACGTACTTGGTGGTTTCCCTTTTAATTCTGAAAGTGAAGGCAATGGAGTCAGTCCATGGCTATCAAAATGCCACACAGCTTTAAGGCCCAGACTTTGATTCCCACAGATCACCACCACTGGCAACTGAGTAAAAGGAAAGTAAAAATACTTTAACACTAAGAGTATTCTGCAAAACTTTAAATCTAGTGCTTCATTCTTTCCTGAGTGCTTGGAGCTGCAGAGAAAATGACTCTCACTTGACATATTAAAAATACCGTCCAGTTTTAATCAGCATTTAGTGTGTTTTCAGGATGTCAGGCTGTGTTCCAGTCATTTGCAATATAAAAGGTCAAATAGGATTCCTGTCTGTCATCAGTATAAATATCAGAAAGGATACATGGGTCAGGATAATAATTGGAGGTTCAGAGAGATGGCTCAGTGGTTAAAGGTGCTTGCCACCAAACCTGACAAGGTAAGTTTAATACCCAGGATCTACATGATGAAATGAGAATCCTGAAAGTTGTCCTCTGACCTACACACACACACACACACACACACACACACACACACACACACACTGTGTATATATATATATATATATATATATATATATATATATATATATATAATTTTAATTATTGGAATACATTTTAATATACAATGGATAATCACAGAGCATGATGGAAAAGCAGGTGGAGAATGCTTTCAATAGTACTTGCTTCCTGCATCTCAAGGGCTCAATGTAGCCCACAGACGTGGCATGTGTTGTTATTGTTTGGTTTCTTTGAAGTAGCTGCTAACCTTAGAGTTGTGTTCAATCTCACCCAGAAGCAAACAACTGAAGTTGAGTGATAAGTACTCCTTTTAAATAAGGCATACCTGGGTCCAGGGAGATGGCTCAGTGGTTAAGGACACATGGCTGCTCCTGCAGGGGACCAGAGTTAGATTCCCAGCATCCATGTCAGGTGGCTCACAACTGCCTATAACTCCAGCTCAAGGGGGAGCTGATGTCCTCTACAGTCCCCAAGGGCATGTGCACACCCATGGCATATATTTTCACACACACACACACACACACACACACACACACACACGATAGATATATGGATAGACAGATAGACAGATAGATAGATGATAGATAGATAATCAATCAAAATAAGGTCCATCTTTCCTGTTTTACTGCTACTGCAGAATTTTCTATGTGCATGCAAAGGCCCCCTTCGTTTACCATATGGCCCTGAGTCTATTTAAGGAGCTGTGTGTTTTCCCTCCTGGATTAAGAGGTAATGAAGAAACATAGAATTTCCTCTTATCAAATGGCTAAGTGGGGAAAAGACTGCAAAGCAAGGGTTACACGGAATGACTCATGTTCATCCACATATGTAGCATTTGGGGAGCTCTTCACATCTTTTCTGTAGATCCAAATTCCTATCTTTCCTTGAAGGTGCTTTTTATAACATTTTTCACAAGGACGTGTTCTTAATTCTTGTTGAACTGAAAGGCTGAGTTGATCTTCGTCTTTGAAGGATATTTTCACTGGGTATTCAAGTCTAGTTTGGAAGCTGGATTGGTTTAGGTGCTTTGGAGATGTCCTTCTACTGTCCCTGGAGCGGCACGGTTTGTGGTGAGACGTCTGTAGTAATTCTCATTTTTCTTCTACTCTACATCATGTATCTTTTTTTCTGTTGGTTGCTATTTACACTTTTCTTTTCGGCATTAGCTTCCAAAGTCCGATGCCAGTGCGTTTTTGAGTGGTTTTCTTCATATTCCTTCTGTCTGGAGTTTGCTGTGCTTCTTGGTCTGTGGGTGTACATTTCTCAGATATCACGTCTTCAAAAAGAGTGTCTGCTCCTCCACGTTTTGGTTTCTAACTGCATGTGCATTGCACAGCTTAAAATCATCTCGGTATCCATGATATGGGTTGAATATGCCAGGAGGAGGCGTTTTGACTTTTTTGTTTGTTTGTTTGTTTGTTTTTCAAGACAGGGTTTCTCTGTGTAGCTTTGTGCCTGTCCTGGATCTCGCTCTGTAGACCAGGCTGGCCTCGAACTCACAGAGATCCGCCTGGCTCTGCCTCCTGAGTGCTGGGATTAAAGGCATGCGCCACCGCCGCCCAGCCTATTTTTAGCCTTTTATAAAAGTATGTGCATTGTCTTGGATACTTTGCATGCTACATCTTCTGTGTGTGGTGATCTTGTATGTCATAGAATGTGACGGCAAGCCTACCCGTCCTGTTCTTCATCTCACATTACCACCTCTGTAAATTCTACTTGTGCTTTTTTTTTTTTTTTTAAGTTTTATTCTTCATGGTTCATGTTCTCATGATCCGAGGCAGGCTTGCTTTTCAGGGTAATACAATGGTGACAGAACAGCTTTTACCCCAGCCCCAATTTAACCACGGTACAGAGCCATGGCCCTATGGGAATTCCACCTACTGTCTCTCATAGTTTAAAGTTCTTCACTCAAGCTAGCAGAGTGGCTATGAGCTCCAAGAGCCTTGTTCAGACTAATGATTTCTGGTGGTCTTCTTCCAAGTCTTGGTTGTTTCTTTTCATCTTGTACAAATCGATAACACTTCACCAAAAACACGGGACAAGCTCTCTCCAGATCTCCAGAGCTCCGTTTCCATGGAGTTCCCCATTCTATTAACATGCCCTGCAAATTCTAGCCTCTTCCATCTGCCTAGAATTCAATTCAGCCTGCTGGGCTCTCCTTGACTTGTTCCATCCTGGTGAGGATCCTACAAACCTTCCTTTGAGTGTAAGTGTGGCAATCACAGGGCCCACTTCACTTTATGTTCCTATTTGCAAGGATGAAAACGTTATTTCCCAGTGTCTGGCACTTTGTGTTGATGCTCATCATTCACAGTGGGAGGGCAAATGCTGTCTCACACTTAATCATGTGTAGGCAGCAGCAGGGACAGAGTGGATGCTGGAAACATAGGGTAAACAGCACATTTTGGAGAGTGAGTGCCTGACCATAGAAGCCAAAGCCCGTAAGTGAGGGATAGCAAGAGAAGCAAGAAATAACAATTTAGTGTCAGTGTACCATAAAATAAACTGTGGAAAGAGTTAGGGAACTGAAACAAGGTACGAGGCAAGAGCTGATACCCTGGACCAGAAGGTTGCCATTCAGGGACTCTGTGCTTACCTTTCCCATGTGTATAACTAGAGCCCTCCACCAGCTCTCATTTTATATGAGTTCAGTAGATGTGGTGATATTGTGTTCCCCAAAATATTGTGCACCCTAATAAACTTATCTGGGGTCAGAGAACAGAACAGCCACTAGATACAGAGGCCAGAAAATGGTGGCACACACGCCTTTAATCCTATCACTTGGGAGGCAGAGATCCGTCCGGATCTCTGTGGGTTTAAAGCCACACTGGAAACAGCCAGGCATGGTGACTCACACCTTTAATCCCAGGAAGTGAGCCTTTAATCCCAGGAAGTGATGGCGGAAAGCAGAAAGGTATATAAGGTGTGAAAACCAGGAACTAGGCTGGTTAAGCTTTTAGGCTTTTGAGAAGCAGTTCAGCTGAGATCCATTTGGATGAGGACTCAAAGGCTTCCAGTCTGAGGAAACAGTATCAGCTGAGGAATTGGCAAGGAGAGGTGGTTGTGGCTTGTTCTGCTTCTCTGATCTTCCAGCATTCACCCCAATACCTGGCTCCAGGTTTGTTTTATTAACAAGACCTTCTAACAATTTGTGCTACAGTAGACGTACAGGATGTTTCCAATTAGACTCTTCAGAGAAAATAAGTTATTAATGTCAAGTATTTACCAGTTACCTACTCTCTCTATAAAGACTTGTGCACAGAATGTGTGTATATACCTGTGCACACGCGCTTGCATGCATGCATATACAAATATGATGTTTAGTCCTTGCAACAATTCATGTCTCAAAGATCAGAGAACAGGCAGGTGAGCAGCTTCTCAAAAGTCAGGTGGCTAAGAACAGTGGGACAGGACCTGAACAGCCTGGGTCTGGTGACTCCCTCACTCCAGGTATTGCTGTATCCATAGAGCCTCCTGGATGGCATAAGGTTGACCCTGTTGAAATTAATTAAATAATTAATTAATAAAAGATACCTGTGTGGTTTTAAAGTGTACCTAAGGTCAAGTCACTAATTAGAAAGGCAGGTCTGGGGCAACCTCCTTAGTAATGACAAACAGCAATTCTAATAATGCTTCCACGTTGCCTTTTCTGGAAGGGGATGTATGCTGCAGATGACCTCTTTACCAACCACATCAGCTCAGTGGCTAGGTAGTTACTTGCATGATCTAGTCTTCTTTGTGCTTTTCACAACAGTACAGGTCTACTGGAACTATATTAATAATATGTCAATTAATACATTATCAATATTAATAATTATTAATGTCAGAGCAAATTGACCTCCCCCTCCCCTTCCACATGCATTTTATACAGTTCAACTTGAAGAGTGCACTGATATTTCAACAAGATTTTCCTGTAATCACTGCCAACAATCAAGATGGTAGTAAGGCCCAGAGACTGTGCCAACACTGGTATTATCTCAGTTAGTCCCCATGACAACCTCAGGAAGCAGGTACCCTTATGCAGATACCTATGACCTGACCTTATACTGTAAGAATTCAGAAGTGAGCTCAGAACTCTGACTCTCCAGCTACAAGCCCTCCACCCTTTACTGAACCCTTGAGGCTGATGGGAGGAAGAATATGTTATTTTTCTTTAGCAGGGTATTTTCAATATTCAGTAAATATTGAAACAGTGACAGTTCAAAGACTAAAGCATTGTCCTTTTTAAAAGGTAATCTAGAACATTCTCTTAATTTTCCAAGACGCAAACTCTTATATTCTTTTGGGGTTTTGCAGGTAAAAACATCATTTTGGGTGCACAGGTCATTGCTGGAGAGCAATGTACACCTTTATCTTTTTTATCTGTGTGTGGTCTTAGTAATGCTCACGTGTGATGGGATGTACCACAAGTCTGACTCTCCCTCCACTAGTAACAGTTTTACTACACAGGCCAGACTGCATTAACATGAAAAGCCTAGAGCAAAGAGAAATGTTGGCCAGCAGCTAAATAAGCTGCATGACGGGTCATTCATTGACAAGAAAAACAATTTGATGCATTTTCCTCTGTGTGGGACTCACTAACATCCAAATCAAAGAGGAGTACTTAAAAGATCCAGGGAGGTGAGAAGCCCCTGATGGTATCCTGAACACTTCCCTTCAGAGTCCCTTGAATTTCTTCCATTCAGCAGTAACCAAATGGGCACACTTGTACATAAGTCTTTAATATAAGACAAAATATTTTATAGAAAACAATTTTACTTTAGACAGTTCCTGATTACCTGTCAGATTTTGGTGAATATCTCCAAGAGACAAATAGATGTTTTTCCATCAACTATGTATACTGAACTATCACATTTCTAAGAAGAAAAAAAAAGTCGGGGACAATATGGCTTGCTCCACAGTAAACCTTTTCAGTCGTCGTCAGTGACAGTTTTTCCCCCTTTAGATAGATTGCCAATGCCAACAACACACATAGGAAAAATGAATAGACTGGTCGTTGTTTTATTTGGGTTAATATGTTGAACTTTGTTCAAGCAAAAATATATCTGTGTTTACTACATACCCTAAAAATGAATATAAATATCATTGCACGCATGCCCACAGCTCCACAGTGAAGGAGCTATTGAAAACAGGAGAGAAAAAAAGGAGGCAGATCCAACATAATAATAAATAGGATATTATCCCAAAATTTACAGGGGATCGGACTTCCTTTTTTAGAATTTTCCTTTTGAGAAGCTTTTAACCCTGTAAAACACTGTTTATTCTACTGCCAGGTAACTGATCCAGTGCTGGCCAGGGGGTTGATCCCAATCTTACTGTGGAAGGAATTTCTCCTGTGGGGAAGACTTGATTCTAGATGTGGAGTCCATGTTGAATGTGTGGATAGACAGATGCAATCCAAAGACAAAAGAGAGCCTGCACCCAACTGTGGCCAGTGAAACACTGTTGCTGAATGTTCTGAAGTTGAAACAATCTCACTCACCAGACTGTTGTAGCAAACAGTCACTCTGTTGTGGTAGCAGGAGCATGCAGCAGCTGCTCGTTCTCATCATCCCTGTGGACCAGGACACAGACAGGGCTAAACTAGGGCCGAGTTACAAACCTGGCCACCACGGCCACCACCCCTGCCCTAGAGATCCACTCCCTTCCAAAGAGTGCCACCAGCTGGGGACCTAGTGTTCTTACCCATGATCCTGTGGGAACCATTTCACGCTGAAACCATGAGCCCAGATGAAAGACTACTGGAGCATCCTGAAGGGTAGATTCTATCTGTACCAGCGTTTATTTTCTTAGGAAAACCAGAGGCTGAAGTACCTGGTGAGAAACCAGTGTGCTGAGGCTGAGCGCCGTTCCTCAGGCTCACCTGTCACGTGATTTAAGGCAAACCTGCTAGCTTTTCTGGGACTCGGTTGTCCACCCATAGATTGATATTTTCTGGCATCTTCACCACAAGCGTTTAAAGCACTTCCCCATATGTTCCCTCTTTACTCCTGAATCCTCTGAGAGTTGGGAATGCATGCTTAGGACTGTAGAGGAATCAGAGGAGAAAAAAGAAGTTATGACCTCACAGTTGCTATGTAGGTATGATGAGAAGGCATATCGTACCTCGTGTAAAATACTCTTGCTTTCTGGAAACATCTATGTTGAAAAATGGAGTTATTAATGTAGAGACAGAGAGTCTTGCTTGCAAGCTACTTGGTCTGGGCATTTAAATGAACTGAGGGGATTTGAAAGCCCAATGCAGTAGAAAGTGTTTGCACTCAGATAGGAAGAACACTGATCCAGGGGAGGCTCACAGTGCGCAACCGTCCCGTGTTTGGGGCCTACCACCTTGGAGAGATGCCTACTTCAGTCTTCACATTTGCCTTGTGAAACACATTATCAGTCGTTATTAGCTCCATTTCACAGCTGGGGGAACTAAGGAAGCTCATTCAAATGGCTTCTCGGGGGCCTCAGAGGAAGTCAGTACACCACGTGGGAGAAATTCCTGCGTTTGGGCTCTTTCTTCCTCACACACGTAGAAAAAGCAGGCTTTTCTGGCAACCTTCTCACAGCTGAAGTCATCTCTGCAAAAAAGAGCAAGGCTGACATGGTGTTAGCTCTGGGGTAGTGGTCACAACCATAGCCTTTCTGAAAGCATAAAAGCAGTGAATGTAAGAATCGTAGTGGAGAAATACGGTCGAGATTGTATAATTGTAGCCAATGGGCTGCCATAAAATTCAGAAGACTCCAAATCACTTCTATTACTGATTCCCCATTCCTGAATTAACCATATTCCAATGGCATTCAATTAAAACCTGACATTTTGTCATGGGCACCTTAGCCAAAAATAGGTCATGACTCCCAGTGGACTCTGAAGACGTGGAGTATGTGTGTGGTGAAGGGTGTGAGGTGTGATATGTGGTATCATTTAGGCACTTACTGCCTATTAGCTATATACTAATCATTGTGTCACTTGTTGGGAAACAGAAGTAAAAAACAGAAGTCTTTTCCCCTAAAAGACTTTAGGATTTAGATAGATAAACAACACCCTCATATTCACCAGCCCTAATAGAACCTAGAGTTAAATAGATACTATTTTTAATTTTCTTAACCACATGTTTCTTTAAATCTTTAAACTAATTTTTTTACAAATCACTTTCTAATGTCACTATAATATGTTTGTTCCTGGCCTGAAAAGTTGGCTCAGCAGTTAAAGGCGTTTACTGTCCTTTGGTTCTCAATAATCATGTTATGTGGTTTATAACTGCCTGTAAGTCCAGCTCCAAGAAAGCAGATGTCCACTTCAGGGCTCTTTAGGCATGCATGTGGCATACATTCAAACACACACCTCAAAATAATAATAATAGTAATAATAATAATAATAAGATGATGATGATGATGATGATAAAGAAGAAGAAGTTCTTTTCATACGAAAATTATTTAGTCTTTCAGCCAATACTGAGATTTAGAACTTCCCAAATGGACATTGTGCTGCTTTCTCACAAAATAACTTATCTTCAGGGTGTGGTGGCCCACACCTTTAAAGCCAGCACTTAGCAGGCAAAAGCTGGCAGATCTGTGTGAGTCTGAGATCAGCTGGGTGTGCATACAGTGAGTTTCAAGCCAGGCAACCACCACTACATAGTGAGACCCTGTCAGAGGAAACAAACCAACAAAATCCCTATAGCCAGGGCTCAGGGACTGAGGCAGAAGAGCAGGCAGAAAGACTGTAAGAGCCAGAGGAAGGTGGAGTTTGCTGTGGGACTGTGTCTCCTAGAAATGTCACCACGGCTGCCCAAACAAGGATGACAGCAATAGATGTACTAACATGTGTGGCAATAGATTGTGCACCCCCATATATTGTGTACCCTAATAAACTTATCTGGGGATCAGAGGACAAAGCCAACTGCTAAGATTAGACATAGAGGTCAGGCAGGGGTGGCACACACCTTTACTCCCAGCACTTGAGATCTCATGCCTTTGCTTGAGAAGCACACATACCTTTAATCCCAGGAAGTGGCATGGCTGGATGGAGAACGGTATATAAGGCATGAGGAGACAGGAACTAAGAGCAGCCCAGCTCAGACCCTATTGGGTGAAGACTCAGAGGCTTTCTTTCATTCTGAGGAAACAGGATCAGCTGAGGAGTTGGCGAGGTGAGGTTGCTGTGGCTTGTGCTGTTTCTCTGATCTTTCAGCTTTCGCCCCAGTATCTGGCCCTGTTTTGTTTTGTTTTTTATTAATGAGGCTGTTTAGCAATTCATGTTACAAATAGGGAAGGGGGAAGCTCCAACTTCAACCCTAGACAAACAACTACAGACAACAGAGAATGCCGAGAAAGGGAAAGACATCGTCCCCCCAGAGAAGAGCCCCCCAGTTCGATATCCAATACCAGTTAGTCAACCCTGAGATCATATATGTGCAGGCAACATTGTATGGACTGAGCAGGCCGTATTTATATATTTAAGAATGTAAATGTATATACAATACATATTCAACAATATATCTAACAACAGTTAAAGCAAAGGAGGCCATGAATTTGAGAGAGAGCAAAGTGGGTACATGGGAGGGGTTGGAGACAGGAAAGGGAAGGGTGGTAATGTCTATATTATAATCTCAACATTAAAAATTATTATTAAAAAAGCAAAACAAAAAATAAACAACAAAACAAACCAAAAAAAATTTTTTTAATTTACATCCTTAAGATGCAAGTTAAGACTGGCTCAGGTACCCATCTTTTTGGTGTGTGTTAAAATTTCATTTCCATCTTTGAAGTTTTAAGCACATAAAAAAAAAAATCAAACACAAACCCTGCCTCTGTCCCAGAAGAGAGATGTATAAACCCAAACTTGCAATACAGGGAGGTAAAGGCGGGTTGACAAATTCACAATATATGACCTTCTCTAGAGACCGCCACATGGGGTGCACGGGGGTGCGGTGAGTGCAGGGGAGCTTTATGGAGGAAGTGAGATTTGAATGCTTCTGAAACAGCAGGTCCCCAAGGTGATAGGAGGATGAGGACTTTTCCAGGCAAACGAAGAAGCATATGCGAAGGCTGAATGTATGATTTGGGAGTCTCCTGGGAGTCTACCCAACCAGAGGAAAACTCCTAAGAAGGATGAAAAGTGGGGTAGTGTCTACAGGAGCTGTCTTCCTGCAGGCCGAGTCAGACACCAGACGACCTCAGCTCATACTGTCTGCCCCCAAGTCTTTTGCAGTGACCTGTGGTCATGGAGACTTCTCTGTTTCCCCATCTTCCTCATCATTAAACAACAGTGCCTGCTCCTGTCTGTTTCAAACACACAACAAAGACCTCATGCTCCATCACTGAGTCAGAGCAGACAGGCTGAAGTATCTCATCCACCATGGTGCTGTCGCTGACAAACTTATAAGGAACCTCTGCACACAATAGATTATCGTTACAGTTCTAGAGCATAGTTCTACCTCCAACGCCTCTTCCTCCACTTCTAATCATTCAGCTATTGACTGTCAGCATGGACGCAAGCAGTGGATTCCTGTAGACTCTTCTTTCAGCCACCGTGACTTCTTGTAAAAGCTGCGAGAGAGAGTACAAGAAGACTCTGGGACAATTTGTAGGCTTCCTTTTTATAGGCAAACCCATCTATTTCACAGAAAATCGAGGTTAGTTTTAGTTTGTAGAAGTTAACAATATTCTCAAAAAATCCTTTTGTAATGTTTACTGATGAATAACTTTTCTACACATTCTCCCTCAATTGTTGGCGGGCTGCTGTCCTGGTGGGTTTCTTGATTGTGAAGTAATCTGGTATCTTGGTATTATTTACAAGGAACTGTGGTGTATACAGATAGTTAAATTATGGCTCAGGGCCTGTCTTAGGCTAAAATCATTAAACAAAAAACCGTTATAAATATGTCTGTTTAAAGTTTTATAGTAAAAAAAAAATCGCTAGAAGCTTGGAAGGTAAGCCTTGATTGGTAACTACCTATGAAATAATTTGATTTTTTTTTTTTTTGAGATAGGGTTTCTTTGCATAGCCTTGGCTGTCCTGGAACTTGCTATGTAGACCAGGCTGGCCTTGAACAAAAAGATTCATCTGCCTCTGCCTCCTGAGTGGTAGGATTAAAAACATATGCCACCACTGCCTGGCATATGAAATAATTTTTAAAAGTTAAACGTATTAGGTGACAAAAAATACATTTTCCAAAAAACCTGTATTGGCAAAAGGGAACTAAATGGACTTGACTTTATTCTTCTAAAGGCAGATATACAGTTTTGTTGCACCATTTTATTGGAAAGGTTGTCTTTTATTGGAGCAAAGGCTGTCTTTTTTTGATATGTCTGTCAAAAATGGGTGTCCACACCTATATGACTTCATCTCTGGGTTCACTATTATGTTGCATTGGCATATACATCTTTGTGTGCCAGTACCATACTGTCCTTATGATTAGGGCTTTGTAGTATAGTTTGGGGTCAGATAATGTGATGCCTCTATATGTTCTTTCTGCCTCAAAATGCTTGGGCTATCACAGTCTTTGTGTTTCCATACAAATTTTAAGAATTTTTTCCCAATTCTTTGAAGAATGTCATTGGAATGTGGGTGAGTATTGCATTGAATCTATAGATTGCTTTTGAGAGTTCAGGCATTTTCACCATATAAATTCTGCCATTCCAGAAGCACGGAAGTTCTTCCTATTGTCTAGTGTCTTTAATTTCTTTTTTATTAATGTCTTAAGGTTTTCTTATGGAAGCCTTTCACCTCCTTCATTATATTTTTTTGTGAGAGGTTTTTTTGAGGCTGTGGTAAATGGGAGATTTTTTTTCCTAATGTATTTTTCAGCAAGTTGGTTATTGATATATATAAAAACCACTGATTTTTGTATGTCCATTTTGTATCCTACAACTTTAGTGAAATAATCATGTTTTCAATGTCCTAAGTGAAGTGAAATAGGTGAGTACCAATTAATGTATTTCAAAACTGAAGGAATGGTTATAATTTCCCAGAGGAAACCGAGGATGATATCAGTAGACAGACATAAGCAGGAAAAAGTATTATGCTACTAAATAATGAGACATTATGAAATGCCAGACACATATAAAGTATTCTATGGGCACATTATTTCACTTCATGCTTTGGAAACCTCTTGAGGAAGATTCATCATCACTCCTACTATAGGTGAGCAGTTCATGAAAAAAGAGAAAAAGAAATTCATCAGCATCCATTAAAGCTAATAATACATAGAGCAAGGTTTTGAGCTTAGGAATCACTAAGATCCGTGACAAGGCAAGCCTTCACAGCTACCCACCTATTGTCTTAGGTCATCCATCTGCTAAAAGGAAAAGCTACAGAAGGAACATGCTTGTCTCCAAGTTGTAACATTAATTCATAGTCTAGATATGTTTACATATTTTATAACTCATGGTCTCTGACAGTCCTTCAGGTAAGCGTTACCGATTTCTCCATGTTGGAGCTGAGTAAATAGAAATGTCATGAAACAAAAGAATTTGCCTCTGTCAACACAACTAAGTTCCCCAACTCCAAAACGTTGGCTATTATGATCCCACCTCTTCCTATTCCAAAAAGGTGGAGAGAAAGTGGTATTGGTTTGCCCTGAGCATGCATCACGCACAGACCCGCCACAGATAAAGAGGCATTTTTCTCTTTGTGCCCATAAAATGATAATTCAAGTCAAGATAATTTAAATTTTTAAGTAAAAATGTATTTGCAATGAAAACTGTTAGCAAACCCAATAACTGACGAAGGCCAAAAGGATCCTCCTCTTTATACATTTTCAAAGAATATTGTGGTTTTATACGTTATATTTTTTTCTTAGTTTGGCTGTTTAATAGTTTTTCAAAAGCTCAAAACTTCTTAGAAATATGATTATTTTAAATCATTTTTACTACAGGGGGAGGAGTAGCAGCATCTTCTCAATTTAACTTGAAAAGGGGGAGATTTTCTTAAATGAATTGTTACTAGCAACTTGAAAAAGAAAACGAACCAAGAGACATTTGGGTCTTGTTAATCCCTGAAGTTGGAGTTTTGATATATAAAAATGGAAAGAGTAAAACTCTCCTCTTTGAAGGATGTTCAAAGGGTAATATCATTATTTAAAAAGTCGGTACCAGCAATCCATACACAGCATGGAGAGTCACACATTCCTCTTCTGTGGTTTATAACTGGAGATACAAAAAAAAAAAAAAAAAAAAAAAAAAAAAAAAAAAAAAAGTCCAAAGGGAAAATTCCCAAGAAGGTTCGAATTTATTCCCCAGCCTTAGCGCCCATTTCTGGCTCGCCCGTGTGGATTTATTGCTCAGTTCACATACACACTGGCACTGAGGAGAATAACAGCCAGTCTGTACACACACCGATCTTTCACTCCTGGTGTCATCTAAGGAAAACGCCCCTTCTCGGAAATGTGAGCATCTGTCTTCTCCCAAGTTCAAGGTGTGAGGAAAGGGAACTGAGTTTCATTAAGGTAACTGCCTCCAGCCGTGGGTTTAAATGTCACTCTTCTTTCAATGACAGGCAGCCTGGGGTTTTTAAAAGCAAAAACAAACAAACAAAAAATACTGAAAATAAAAACCATAACGAGTTCGAGGCCAGCCTGGACTACCAAGTGAGTCCCAGGAAAGGCGCAAAGCTACACAGAGAAACCCTGTCTCGAAAAACCAAAAAAAAACCCAAAAAACAAAAAAAAAAAAACAAAAAAAAAAAAAACAAAAAAAAACCCACCATAACGATGTCTTTCAAGTTAGTCAACAGGGAACTTGGTGTCAAATTAGGTATATAACCAAAATACCATGGAGTTACTTTCTGTACTCCTTTATAGGGAAAAAATAATATAATAATTTACATTTTAAATCGCTGGGATTTAACATAGACCCTTACTATAATAAAACCCAATCTGGAGGAGGAAATCTTGCTATGGCATTCCCTCAGGAATAAATTTTTATAGTTATAGCCAGATAAAATATGATTTGCCTGCAAGGTGAAAGTTACTACTCTATACCCTACCATCTGCATTACATATTACTGTGAAATTTATACTGAAACTGTGTTGAAGTATTAGAATAAAGTAAATTGTCTCAGCAAAGACAACATTCACAAATCTAATACTTTAAGAAGGGCTATGAGGAACGGTAAGGAACACACGTCCATTTTACTAAAGTCATGTAACAGAATAATGAGAGGACCCTCAGGTAAACCACCTTGAAGTCCGGGAGCTCTCTGTCTCGTGTTAAACACCAAATTGGCCACGATCTCCTTACTGTCTTGGCATGACCACAGGGGCCACTTGTAAACACACTCCATGCATGGGCACTGGAGAACTCTAATCCCTTTCAACACTCCCCAGGGTATTACCAGCAAAATTAGAACACATCACCCTTTCTGACCCACCTCAGCCTTGTAAAGCTCTTTTTCTGTTTTTTAATTTTGCACATGGAAGCACTCCCCCCCCAGGTAGAATTCTACCCCCCAGGGAGAATGTTTCTGAAGAGAAACACATCAGGATTCTTTTTCTGGCTCCTTGAAACAGATACCCACTCCTAAGTCTCTGTGTTCAGGTTTGCCCGTGCCCGGGTATCAATCATTGCATCTTTACGTATTTTGTAGGTGAAATTTTTCTTCTTAATGTAAGAGTATTAAGTGTTAATTTATATGAATGTGAGGACTTCAGAGGCATCTCCTAAATTGTAAGGTGTAATACGTTTCAGCCCTCTAAATTTTTCCATTCCAGATGTTTGGGGACTTTTTGTTTGTTTTGGGGAGTTTTCTTTTTAATTAAAAACCATGGGCCACCACAATGGCTCCTGAGAAGGGTGCCCGCTGTCAAATCTGGTGACTGAGTTAGGTCCCCAGGACCCAGCTTCCTTCAGTTGTGATCTGACCTCCTCACACATGTGACACTCACACGTCCCCCAATGAATAAATGTAAGACTGTAATTAATTAGCCAATTAATTAAATCTAAAAAAAAAACCCAAGATGCACCAACTTACCAGTTTAAATATTTTGAATGAATCTGGTTTTTAAATGATTAAAAATCCAAACCAGGTCCCCTTGTCTCAGTTCCTGCGACTCACTCCTCTGGGCAGATGTGATGAAGCTGAGGTATTGGGGTACAACATCTGGCAGGTACTTGTGAATTATAATTCTCCTTTACAACTAGAAACTACATCCTGGTTAGATCTCAGTGGGGTTCAGTGCTCTGTCAGAACTTCACACAGGGTTTGTTTTGATCTGTTCTGGAGTTAACCCACACAGCTTTCGTTCACACTAATAACATCCCTGTGTCTGGTCTACACCAATCCAGAGGCCACTAATTAAAGGTTGGAATTAACCAAATGCAGTTTCACTACAAAACACATGAAAGTTGTTAAAAATTTAAAAGTTAACTGCTGGTTCTCACTACAGGCAAGACTGAGGAACATGAGCCCCTTATAACATTACTTTTATAGCAAAAACATTTTAAAGCATATTTGAGATGCTTCACATCAGCTTGCTTAGTGTGCGGTATTAGCATAGCAGAAGAACGAGCTAACCTTTTAAGACTACCAAACACCAAGGGATGAAAAGGGGGTAACAGGGAAATATCCCGCTTCCCTCAGCATGGTGACTCCCACTCTGAGATTCTGACCTGCCCAACAGTCGTATATGCACGTCTTAAAAAATTACCTGGCCATTTTCTGACCAGAATTGCGTTGGTTTAAAAATGAAAGACAGGGGTCTGGAGAGACAGCTCAACAGTTAAGAGCACTGACTGCTCTTCCAGAGGACCCGGGTTCAATTCTCAGCACCCACATGGCAGTTCACAGTTGTCTGTAACTCCTGTTCCAGGGGATCTGATGCCCTCCTACAGGCGTGCATGAAGGCAAAACACCAATGTACATAAAATAAATAATTGTTAAAAATGAGCCAGGTGGTGGTGGTGGCGGCGGCGGCGGCGGCGGCGGCGGCGGCGGCGGCGGCGGCGCACGCCTTTAATCCCAGCGCTTGGGAGGCACAAGCAGACAGATCTCAGTGAGTTCGAGGCCAGCCTGGGCTACCAAGTGAGTTCCAGGAAAGTGCAAAGCTACACAGAGAAACCCTGTCTCAAAAAACCAAAAAAAAAAAAAAGAAAGAAAGAAGGAAAGACAGACAGACAGAGCTAGGGCTGGCCAAAGAAGGTGGCTGTGGGTTGAGGAGCTAAGCTGCACAATTCAGTCAAAGACTGCAGCTCCTGTTTCATGCTTAATTTTGTTTATCTAAAATCAGCATATTGTGTAGATAGAGTGCGAGAATAGTCTGAATTTATCCATGAATACCTGGACCAAGAAACTGAACACTGTCAGTGCACACATATATAATATCTTTTTTTTCCGGTATCTGTTAACCCAATATAATCAAATTCAAGATGAAATAGTGAGCAACCGCTATTAGTCAAAGACCTGATGAACTTCATCCCTTCTCTCAGTGGTCCACAATCTAAGAACTTCAAAATACACCCTCTCGCTTTCGTCCTACAGTATGTTTTCAAACTTGGATGTGTGTAAACACCTTCTGCATTTTGTGCTGGTGCCCTGTACCCGATCGATCGTTCTCTTCATGGAGTTGGAGGAGGGCCCAGGATCCTGCATGTAATTAGCAGCGAGGTGATCTCTGCAGAGGTAATCTTCAGGCTATTCATTTCAAAGCACAGACCCTCCCCTCCGAGCCTCAGGACCAGGAGACCAAAAGAGCATCTGCTGAAGCAAGGGGCCCACCACGAGTTCAATGCGCTACACTAAGTGGATGGTTTCCACAGAAGACACTTTCCAAACAAGAAATTTCTCGTGGGAGAAAAAAAGTCTCTGAACATGTGGTTGCTGGCCTTCGTTTCAGAGAGATCACCAGCATATTACTAACCAGCCTCAGCATAATTGATATTCAAGTCAAATCAATGCGATGATAAAACTCATGAAAGCAAAGTACAATTGCTGCTGATGTAAAAACATAAAAGTGTTAACATTGTGGTTTCCTATTTAGACCGTATTTCTTCCCATCTGATACTAGTTTTTAGCATTTTCACTTCCTCTTTTTATTTTTCTTAACAAATGAATTCGTCAGCACACTAGCCAGGGATATTTTTTATAAAAAATTTGTTTTCACATATATAGGTAGTGACATATGTAGTATATGTATACACACACATGCACACTCACACATCTGCACACATGAGCAGATATAGATAGATAGATAGATAGATAGATAGATAGATAGATAGATAGATAGATGGATGATAGGTAGATGATAGATGAATAGATAGATAGATAAATGATAGATAGATAGATGATAAGTAGATAGGTGATAGGTAGATGATAGATGAATAGATAGATTAGATAGATAGATGGATAGATGGATAGATAGGTAGATGATAGGTGGATAGAGGATAGATAAGTAGATAGATAGATAAGTAGATAGATCATAGGTAGATAGATAGGTAGACGTTATTTAGATGGATGGATGATAGATAGATAGATAGATAGATAGATAGATAGATAGATAGATAGATGGACGGACAGGCAGACGGACAAACAGACAGATGATAGATAGCTGCATAATCGTTTGCTGAATAAGTAGTTCCTGTCCTTCATATTTTCCTGCTCTCTCCCTTTCCATGGCCATCACCATCCTACCCTCATTCAGTGCACACTTAATTACACCCATATTTGTTTAAAAAATACGTTAGCTAAGTTTCATTATTTTTCATGAAACAATTGGATATTTTTAAAATAAATCCGCGGGCAAGAGTTTGCATTTAGAGGACCATGTTTGTCTCGTAGTGGTTCGGGCTTTTGCTGAGCCTGGTAGCCTACAGCTGTGTCCCCAACATTCGGGTGTGCGGTGTGTGCAGGTTAGGAGGAGGATTGCCGGTGTCAAGCTAACCTGGGCTACGCAGTAGGATTGAAGCTAACCTGGGCTACGTGGCAAGACTCTGTCTCCACAGTAAATCAACTGAGCAGAACCGTTATTTATGCAAGATCCCCCAAGTTCACGATTCTGTTAGGCTGAGCTAATTATTTTTACAATGAGTAAGGGAAGTAAAATGGCACTGTGTGAGAAGGAAACGCTGGTGTGAAGACAAGGTAGTGTCTCTGTCACTAAGAAACCGTGCACAGGTGACGGGAGATGCAGACACTCAGACCACTGGCCCCCACACCCTTGAGGTTGCCTTATGGAACAAATGTGCCCTTCCTAGGAGACATTCCTGTAAATCCTTGCCCAGGGTGCACTGGAGATTCAGGGGGCTTCCCTCTTACTCAGAACTAGCCTGCCAAAGGCTGACCCATGGCCCGGCATTGTCAAAGCTGCCTGCTTTTGTAAGACGGCCTATTCCATGCATCCTAAGAGGACACTTCCTAAAATAAAGACTTGGAGGCAGGGATGGTTGGAAACAGACCAATATCAGAGTTTGCTTGACAAATACAGTGATGGAATGCAATTTAAAAAAACCAAAATTCTCTCTAAAGGTGCAATAATTAAAAATGTGACTTTTGTGATTGAAAAATGGGCAATGGTGTATCATAAAATAGGCTGCCTTGTTACTGAAAAACACAATCTAGCTTCACTGTAATTGATGCTATTATCAAATATTCTTGCTTATGTTTAAACTCAAATGCATATTAATTTTAACTGTGTCGACACTTTGAAAAAGGATCCTTGATAGAGGGTCCACAATTTCCTTTTTACTGGCTGTTAAACATTCAGGCATGAATTAAAGGTGGTTTTGCTCCCCACCCCACACCCCGCCCCCATTTCTAAAATAAACACGAATATGTTTTACAACAAGAAACATGCATGTTATTATTTAGGAGGGAGAAGATTTTTAGATTCACTAAAACCCACAGATATTTTACCCTAATTCATGTCTAGTCTTGGAGAATTTGTTAACAGTCTTCACAATGTTGGAGAATTTCTTGAAACAACACTCATGGAATTTCATTGTGTGCATGATTTTATAATTAAGAATCTGGCAACTATTCCTGATTTCTAAGTCTATTTTATGCTGGGATAAGTGGAATCCAAGAAACAATGCAAGTAACAAAATTCAGTCTCAGGTGGGTCTGGCTTCTGATTGAGCAAGCATGAGATTTACAATGTAGGACAAGCAAAAATGTCTCATTACCTGGGATTATCATAATCCTGGAAATGACAAATTTTAAAATTTGTAGATTCATTTTAAGACCACAGAGCAGGCTGTGAGAAGGAGCATGTATTTATTGTGACCAGGTGTTCCTGGCCCACTGTCTTTAATAGCTGAGACCACATTGCTTTATCCCCAGAGCTCTGTTCAGGAAGGCATAAAAGGCATGGATGTTTAAGAGGGCCTGGTAAAATCTTCACCTTTCCTGCTCAAAGGGTACCTCATTCTAGGGGCAGAATTTAGCAGCTTCCACGTTAGGGTGAGAAGTGCTGAGATTTCTAAAAACAGATGTTGAAGTCAGTAAATTCAGTCTGTGTCTCATACGTCATCTTTTTGGACCCAACAGGACTTTAAGACATTGAACTCATTAAAACAAACCCGAAAAGTCAAAAAAAAAAAAGGACCCCCAAAAAGCAAAGACATACGACACAACTGGATAATTCTCAACTCACCTATCATGAAATAGTTGTAGAATTTTTTGTTTCCATTGAAAACACAATGTACAACATAAAAGAATTCCAATACACTGTGATGCAGACATCAGCCTCTCTAAATTACAGGATCCATTTGTAGGGCTGAACGGTGTGACATTTTATATACATTAAAGAAAAATTGTCTTCTCCAAGAAGAAAGCTGTCTCTTTTTAAAGCATTTATTTATTATTTTGAGCACACATGTGTCTGTGTGCACTTATGTGCACTACATAGGTGCAGGAGCCCTTAGAGGCCAGAGAAATGCATTACATTCCCTAGAATTGGAGCTGCAGGCAGTTGTGAATCTCCTTATAGGCACTGAGAACCAATCCTAGGTCCTTTGCAAGAACAGTAAGGGCTCTTAACCACTGACGCATAGCCCCCAAAGAAAGCTTTCTTAATATCTTACCCTATCACAATTTTTTTCCCAAAAAGATTGAAGCGATCCTTAAAGAGATAGTACTTTAATGCCATATGTGTTGGCTCACACCTGTCGTCCTGGTCCTCGGGAGGTCGAGGCAAGGAAACTGCCATGTATTCAAGGCCAACCTGAACTAGACAGAGAGTTCCAGGCTACAGCCTGAGATCTCACTTCAAAGCAGTGACTAATGTAAGCAGAAAAAAGGTACACAGGAGAGACCCAGAAACACAGCTGCTCTGCCAGGCTCTCTAACAACCCACATTGGCTTTCCAAAGGAGCTTGACCCTCCCCATGCTCCAAAGCATCATGGGTAATCGATGACATTACTCTAGGGCCAGACCCACTACTTCCGAGCTTGTGGGCTTGGATGACTCATTTTGGTTCTTTTGTGTGTTGAGGAAGATGTTCATGATGAAGATGGATTGTAAGTTACTCCACCTTCAAGCAAAAGCTGACAGCTAGCCAGCTCTCTGTGCACTATATTCATAAATACAATCAACGTAAAGATACAGACGAGAACAATCAAGTCAGAAGAAAGAACGATGGACAAGTAGTACAGAAGAAACCACCTCAGCTAAAAATAACAGTGCTATGGGACTTGAAATTCTTTTCTCCTCCATCTAGGTGAAAAAAATCTCAGAACGAACTGAGTGGACACTCGTAGAGTAGCTTCCAAACTTTCCAAGAACAAGGACAGTGACATGAGCCTACCACCAGGCTGAGGTGGGATTGTTAAAGACACAGCAGACAGCCTACCCAGGTCCCAGCAGGAACTCTCATCTGCGCTTAGAGCCTTCTGGGCTAAGAAGTGAACCTCTTGGAAATGAAACACCGGTTGCCTGCCTGTATCCAAGATCCTTGCGAATGCAGACCACCAGTGGGAAATGACAGAGAGGAATAAAGAAGCTATCTCACCAACGTGAAGTCCAATGGTAAGAGTCTAATCCCACAGATCTCTAGGGGCCTTTGCATCAGCCATCGTAGCCGTCAGGAGACGGGGAAGGTAACGGCGGATTATTGCCTTTCACCCGACACTTCTCCTTCTGCCAAGAATTGCTCAAACGTCACAGGCATGTAATTTACAGGCTCCACAGATTGTGAAGAGTTTTTCTATAAACTTCCAGCCGTGTGTCCAGCAGCATTAAAGCTCAACACAACCTGAGCGCAAGAGCAAATGGCCCGGGAACCATCTACCCCACCACTCCAACACCCCAGGGTAGAAGAGGACTCTGTGGTTCTGGCCAGAAGAGGCAGAAAAGTGAATGGTGCCCAGGGTGGGGCACTGTGGACGCATGGTAGCTCCATCAAAACACTGGAGCTCTAGCAAGCACCCTGACAAATTCCCGGTGATGAGCATTTTATCAACTTGGCTGATGGTAGCCAAGAAAACACACTCTCAGCCACTGCGGCGCATGCCATTCACAAGCCCTAAACTCATCTTGGGCCAGGATTGTGCCACCACCTCTTGAAAAATAATATTTATTTTGTTTTAATTATGTGTCTGCGTATGCATGTTTGTGGGTCTGTGTACATGAGTGCCAGTGCCAGAGAAGGCCAGAAGATACTGAATTCCTTGAGGCTGGAGTTACAGGCAGTTGTGAGCCATCTGACTTGGGTGCTGGAAACCAAACTGGGGTCCTCTACAGGAGCAATGTGAATTTTTAATTGCTGAGCCAGGGTTCGACACAGACAAAACATGACACACAACAGTGGCTCATCTTACCAGCTCACCTCACCATTTGTCTATGTTCAAAGCTTTGCAGCAAGTGTTAGCTTATCTAATCCTCAGAACTCTATGCTACACTGAAGAAAACCGAGGCATTTGGAGATGGTTGAATATTTTTTTTACCAATGTCACCACTGGCATTTGTGATGTTACATAATCAGTATCAATGTTTTTATATGGGTAAGCAGCTGCCATTCAAGTTAGAAGTCTGGTTCCCCAACACACCAACTCAGCAGGCATTCATTTCTTAGAAGGATCAGATAAAAGGGCTAAGTATTTTTTAAAACGACTAGGATGGCCTAACATTTTTCAGCTGTGATCACCACACATCTTCCTCTTCCTGGTACCTTTGTGTTGTTGAATATCCTATGACAGTGTTTAGAGCTTTCAAATGTCTCAAATCCCTATCCTCGTGATTGCTGTCTTGTTTGGAGGTGGTACTTCGTTGGTTCCCAAAATAGAGGAACAACTCTTTCCTAGAGCAACAGGCCTTTAGAAATGGTCTGTGTGTGCAGAAGCTGCCACTTCACACGTAGGTTCACGAGGTAACTAAATACAGGATGAAAGGCTAAAGTCCGTCTTCATCTTATGCCCACCTTTTTTATTGTTATTAAAAAGTGTGTGTGTGTGTGTGTGTGTGTGTGTGTGTGTGTGTGTGTGTGTAAGCACCCACAGAGGCCAAAGGGGTCATCCTATCTATCCTAGCTCCTGGATCTGGAGTTACAGGCTGCTTGGAGTACACTGCCCAACATGGATGCTGAGAGCCAAGCTGGGGTTCGCTTCAAGAGCGATGTACACTCTTAACCACTGAGCCATCTCTCTCTCCTCTGATGGTTACGGGAATTCTGTCCCCAGTCCTCTTATCAACTGAGAGGAGCATTTTTGTCCAAGAATCGGGGCTTTCATTGGGGGTGGACGTGACCGAGAGAAGAGGCGAGTGAGCAACCGAGGGTGTTAGCCATGGCTTGTGATGCGGCTGGAGGTTCCCCTTTTATCCTTCAATATTTGCTCACGGATTTTGTTTGTTAACAAACGGTAAGGAAGTCATTTAGCGTCTGATGTCTGCTCTGTGTTGAACCACCCTGCTTACATCTGCACAGAGGCCTGTTAGTCATGTTAGTGATTTGAATGAGAAGTGTCCCGCAGAAGCTTGGGTACTGGGACACTTGTTCCCTACTTTGGAGCACTATTTGGGAGCACTATTTGGCAGACAGAATCTGGCCAGGGGAACCTATGTCACTCAGTGTGACCTATGAGTGTTAATACTCTTGCCACACATCCTGTTCTCTCTCTCTCTCTCTCTCTCTCTCTCTCTCTCTCTCTCTCTCTCTCTCTCTCTCTCTCTCTGCTTCATGCTCCCATTTGAAAATGTGAATTCCTGCTGGTTGCTGTCATGCTTCCCCGTCATGATGAACTCTTATCCCTCGGGAGACAGAAGTACCAAATAGACTCTTTCTTCTATAAGACTATTTATTGGATCACAGCAACAGAAAAGCAGCCGATCCAATCGCTCAAGGAGAGTTCGAGTCTAACATATTCCCCCATCAAGGCTGAAGGCATCGACATAAGACATTGTCTGAAACCTCTGGTCACCATGGATTTCAGCAAAAGCAGAACCCTGAAGGACCCCCTTCCCCACCCCCAACCCCCTTGGAGGGCAACTATTCATAACGGCGAGACTGCACCCTGGAACAAAAAAATCATTGCCCCTTGAGAGCCCTGCAAACAATGGCAAGAGCAAGGACTCTGCCATCTTGCAGAAGCAGACAAGGGACAATGATGGACCAGGCCACACCTTGACCAGGAACACTTCATTATGCACACCTCTTCCCACCTATACTCATTTTTTCCTCTTAAACTTAAAGCTCATGTCAGTGGCCTGAATCCAGGCCAAGGGTTGCTGGATCCCTTTATTTCCTCCCCTTTTCAATGTGGCCATAATGAATGTCTCCTCTCTCTACCTTTCTTTTTAATTGGTGTATTAGCAGCAGGTGCCTGAGACTAGCATTGTGCAGCTGCTAGAGCCCAGGTTTTTGCCAAAAAACAAAAAAGACAAAAATAAAAACCTCACATTATAACGTTGATAAGCCAAGCCAGGACCTTTCGGATGTCTCCCACTCCAATCAACTAGATCCTAGATAGAACAAGAGTGATTGGTTCCACACAGCTGCTGGAATTACTTTATTCTCATGACCTTTCATGTCTTCCCACTTTGGCCATTGTCTTTGTTTTCGGCTACTGGTACTGAGGAACTCGGGAAGCTTCCCCTTTGAGTTATTAGCCCCATTCTTTAAAAAACAAAAGAAAAAGAAAAAAGAAAATTAGAGAGAATAAAGAGATGAGGAGAATTCAGAGATGCATTTGGGAGGAAACGTAAGGATAATTTTTATTAGAGTTTGAAAGAAAAACAACAGAGTGGGATAGCTCTAAACCTTGGCAACTTTTAGGGAGGGGGGAGAAGGAGAGAGGGAGAGAGAAAGGGAAGGAGGGAGGAGGTAATAGGGAGGAAGAAGAGGAAGTGAGGAAACCAGGCTTTTTGAGTCAGGGTCCCGGAAAACCGACATGTTTCAGCAGTGGGGGTTGGCAAGCAGCTGTAGGGTAGAAGATGAGATCTCCAGCACCAGAGGAGCAATTGAGGACGCCCTGAGGGTCAAGGCCATCACGGCCAGGCTTCGGCCAGTAATGGAGAGAAAAAGAAATAAGAAGATGGAAAAAAGAGTTACTTTTTCTGAGTTAGGACCCAGAAAAGTGACCACACTTAACTTTGGTTCATAGTACAAACTCTACAAGAGGCTGTTTGGGGCCGGGTTTCTGTGGAGGACAAGTGTATTATCTCATTAAGGGAACTATTATTCCGTCTATCTCCTTAGAGTGGCTTTTGGTAAACTGGCCTTCCTTGAAAAATGGACAGATGATTGACAGATCTAATTAAATTCACTCTTATTTTTTAATCTCTAGAAAAAACATTTATTCAGTTTTATATTATGGGTGTCTTCCCTGCATGTATGTCTGCGCACCACAGTGTGCCCTGTGTCCATAATGGTTAAAAGAGGGCATTGGAGGCCAGAAAAGGGCATTGGGCCCCCTAAGACTATAGTTACAGATAGTTATGAACTGCCATTGGGTGCTGGGAATCAAACCCAGGTCCTCTAGAAAGGCTGCCCGCCCTCTTAACCACCAGAGCCGTCTCTCCAGCCCCAGACGGGATTAAGGGGTGAGACAATATTCAGTATGCTAATCTTTGGTATAGAACAGAATGTCAAGTCTCCATCCAGGGATGCCCAAGCAGTGGTAAAGCGTTCCCGGTCTAGTGTTACCATGGAAACAGAAGGTGGGGCTCCAACAGTCTCAACAGCCTCTAGGACTATTATAACATTTCCTCCTTAAGAGCTGAGATCTTAAGATCACTGAGAAAGTGGGCTGAAATTAGAGAACAGCTAATTACCCATTTCCACCATGAAAACCCAGAGTCCAGCTCCAAAGCTGTCCACCAGAGGGATCAGTGTCTAGACTGGAGTTTCGGTCCTATTGTCCTGGATCACTTCCAGGCAGGGTGCTCATTTAAGGAAAGTGAGATAAGAAGCCAGAGCTCCCATCTGGCATCCCTGGCCTCTGGCCAGGACAGAACCAAGGACATCTTTAGCTTCTGGCCACAGACAAGAATGGAAATGTTGCTTTCTGGGGGGCCGGGAGGCTGGGGGTGGGGGTCACGGTGTCCCTGCTCTAAACCACCTGACCAGTTTCTAGCCCCTGTCTTCATCACTGCAAGTCAATGGGGCTTCTATCCTGTACCTGCTTATCTTATACGCTCAAGCGAAGAGTCAATGCTTTTAGCGAAAGCAACCCAAGTGACTGCTTCGCCAATAGCAGCCATCTAGCCAGAATCTGCTCTTTTCCCCATTTTCTACTCAACAAATACCCATGGAGACGCTGTAGTGGAAAAGTCAGCCCTGATTTCAGGCTCTCACACTGCAGCAAGAAAAGTTAGCAGTGAACTCACAATGCCCCTCACATCAGTACATTATAATCAATACACGTGCCGCCGAGAAACACGGCGTCAGGATGTTGAACGCGAGAATGGCGTCAGCCCAGCCTGGACCAGCCAAGGAAATCTTTACTCATGGGAGGTTTCAACCAAGACAATGGACTTTAGCTGAGTGAAATGTTTCAGGCAGAGGGGGAACAGCATATGCAAAGACCCTGGAGGCAGGAAGGAGCTCCATAGAAGAAGGGTGTTAATTTTAATTATTAAACACAATCATTCCTCCTTGTTTGACTACAATGCAGCATCTTTAAGACACTGCTAAGTAAGCTGAGCACTAGAAAACAAGAGGCCAGGCCACACATGACGGACGGCTCAGCTGGTAACAGAGCTGGCCACCAAGCCTGACTACTTGAGTTCAATCCCCAAGACCCACATGGTAGAGAGAACTAACTTCTGCACATTGTCCTCTGACTTCCACGTGCACACCTCGTGTGCTCACACAAACACATACACACGGGCATGTGATGGTGTGTGAAGAGAGGCCCACAGAGGAATTTGGATCCCAAATGACCACACGGTTGGTAGTGCAGGAAGAAAGACAGAATTACTGGTTTCCAGAAGGATCTCTGAATGTCCTCTAGCACACTATGAGGATCCTGCAGCCTCTCTTGGGGGGGGCCCAACCTTTGCCATTGTTACCATATAGAACCTATCACAGGATGTTGGGCCCATGTGGAAGGGCTGGTGAGGGAAAGAATCCTGCAGTCCCTGGTGTTAAAGAAAAATCTCTTCCTGAACGATCATGTGATAACAACAGCCTGGACTAAATTTCTCCCAAACACTTCCCTCAATGCCTACACTCAACTTTTACTTCAACTTATATATTTCCCAAAGTAAACAGTGTGTGGAGAGAGGAGACGAAAAGAAAAATAGGAAGGGAGGGAATGAGGAAGGGAGGAAAGAAAAGGATGAAGGAGGACGAAAGCGGAAAATAAATTCCCCCAAGACCTTCCTGCACTTTGCGATTCACCGGGCTTCTGAGTGCCAGCCCAACTCCTGTAGCTTTTCAAGGCTCAGAGAACAACATCATCACCCAGCTTAAGTAGCCCAACAAAGCTACTCCCCACCTCCACCCGCTACTGATTGCCTTCGAGGTGTGTGGTCCAGAAAACCAATCCATTTAGAGGACAAAGCCCGCACGTCTTCTCCCCAAGTTCCCTCAGTGCCCTCTCTTACTGTTTTCTCCAGGTAAAAGCTGCAACCTAAGTAGGAAGCAGACCTGACAAGGTCCAGGAGACCTAAGAGAAAGAGGGGAGGCGGAGGAGGGGCAGCGGAGGGTGTGAGGAAGCCACCATTGCCTCGGGGTGCTAGGAAGCCACTCAGCCCACAGCTCCAATGGACTTACAGGGTGTGAATCACTTGGCCGAGCCACGCACAACTAGCATTGAGCTTAGAAATTGTTGTAAGATGGAATCCCAGGTCACACCGTGTTTTCTTCATTCCAGATCCCTCGAGACAAGCCTGAGGCAACAGTCGTCAGAGCTAGACCTGGGAATCGGGCAGAGGGACACACATACACACACACACACACACACACACACACACACACACACACACACACACACACACACGGGCTTTCAGCCTTCCAGGCGTTTTCACAGGCCCAGGTGGAGATGTAATCTCACCTGTCGCTCAGCACAGAGTGGCTCTCCTTTCACGACTGGGTTTTGGAGGTGAACTGGGAAGAAACTGAACTGTTTGGGCTTATTCCTCCCTTGCAAGTTTTGAAGCAACATCATTGTTCTAACTGTACCCCAAAAGTCCCCACTTCAGCAAACTAAATATTAGCTGAAATAAGAAAACACGTGGACGCGTGCGCACAACACACACACACACACACACACACACACACAGAGCTCAAATTCTCTAAACTTTCTGTCAATAGTCCATATAGCAGGAAGAGTCCCATCTCCAGGGGCATGTTCTCATTTACATCTGGTCCTCTTGTTCTCTTTCAGCAAACCACTGTGTTATCCAACAGCCATCCCTACTTTTTATTGCAAATGGTACAATTTGGGATTTTCACCAAGGTGGATCAAGATTAGCAGTTGTGGAATATTCTAGAATATCAGCTTCGGGTTCACTGGCTTCTGTAGCTACACAGTCCTTCTCTCAATTACCACTCCTTCAAAGTAATTCTTCCTGTCCCAAGTGCTTTGTGCCATCTAGGGCCATACTGCCCTGAAGGCACCCAGTCTCCTCCAACGTGTGTCCAAAGGAGGACAAAGAAAGAAAGGACCAGGTGAGAAATTGTTGAGAAAAACATTCAACCACCCTCTGAACCACCACCGCCCCGGGGAAACCTAACATCCATTCTTCCGTCTTCCATGGAAGTATTTTCCGCTGTGTGCCATTTCCAGCCAGCCTCCCTGTGGACAGATTCACACAGCCTTCACAAGGAACTCCGAGAGTTCAGTGTACAATGGAGACCTGGAGTTTCTTGCCTCTCCTTAGCACGCTGTCAGGTCACGGGCACCAAGCTCTGCTTCCTCTGGGAGGAGCACCTGCGGGCGGGCGCAGCTTTTGCTGATGAAGTCTAGCGACACGAGGCAATTTGAACAGACAAGGAATTCAAACTGGGCAGGATTAGGAGGTGCCTGGAAACGAATGTTCTGTTCTCAGGGTCTACACTAGGGAGTATCAGGCTTCCAGGACACTCAATATGCAGGACCAGGGTCACTACCGCACAAAGACTGTTCACTAGATAGGGAATAAGAGGAAACCTAGTTTCCCTGGACATGAATACAAACATATATTTCAAAATGGTATTTCATGGGGGATACAGAAAGAACTTTTTTATTATTATTCAAAGAAAACTTTCTTTGGCACCACAAAATTAAAAGATTTTGAAACCTTGTCATTTCCCCCCCACCCCATCTTTCCCAAAGGAGGAAATTGTAAAGGCTGACCCTTGAAAAATAATATAGTAAAATCTAGCTTTATTCCCCTAATCTCTTACTGACACCACAGCTGGCCATGATCTATTTAGCATAACACAAAAATAATGCGTTCGCACCATACAGATTCGAAACGCTCTACAATAGTGAAAGCTATTTACTTGATTGATTAACTTAAAGTGTTTACATGAAAGTGTCATATTTTGACATCAGTCACACAACACCACATCTGGTACTTCTAATTAAATTGTGTGTGTGTGGGGGGGGGGGGAGGCCTACATTTTTTTATTCAGTCACAACAAGACGACTAATGGGAAGTACAAATGTATTCGTCATGCCCAGAGCCTGGGATCTGCCGTCGTGATTCATGGTTGCTAAAACCTCCAGATTTGGATTCTGCAAAGTTTTCATAGCCTCCAACACATGTTTTGTCTGAACAAAGGCTACCGGTGTGGGGGGGGGGGGGAGGCCGCACCTCTGTAAGTCAACCATTATTATTTTTCTTATTTTGATTTAAACCTCTCCCAGTGCTGTGAGGAAGAGGCACAACATAATGAGGGTTAGAATAAACTTGTCTTAAGAAATTGGTGTTCGGGGCCCAGGTAAGGCGTTTTGTTTTGCTAAGCTTTGATTTTGCAGATTAGGAAATAAACCGCAGAAGCTTTAATGGGGAGTGAGGGAGTGAGGTTCTATTATTCACTCAGAACAGGAACTCATTTGTATCTTCGTGGAAGTGTGGAGCTCATACCTAGCTTACAAACGGCCTGGAGCTGGAGCACTTGATTTAAAACACTGACCCACCCTCCCCCCCTTTTCAAAATTAAGATGATCTATTTTACTCACAGAGAAATAAAGGGACAAATGGCTTGGGTTGCTGAGGCAAACGTACTTCACCTTTAATATAGACAAATAATCCTTCAAAATTCTCTTTTTATTTTTTTAAGTTAAATTATGTCCACCCCATGTGCAGATTCAATTTACCCTCTAAGTACATAGCTCAGCTCCCCTCTCAGGGAACCATCCATTTGCCTAAGAAGGTGAAAGAGACACTGCTGTATTTTCTTAAAGAGATTCCTAGCATTTTTTCCCCTCCTCCCTTTCGCCTTAAAGACTACTCTGAGAAATGCTGCCCAGCAGTAAAAGGAAAATGGGTTCAAGCTTCAAAATCAGGAAATTTGGGTAGTAAAACATAAGTTATAAAGTCGATATTGAGGGCAAAATAAATGGGGCTCTTTTAAATGGATTAAGTGTCAGCCATGAGAAGCAACGACTTCCTGTAGAGTCAGCCATCCCCCCCCCACCCCCAACCCCCACCTCCTCCCCTGGCAAATGCTGTCTGCAAAAAGGTTCTTAAGCAGTGAAGGGCTACACTGGTCCATGATGGCTCCACATTTGAGCGTGCATATGGGATGCACACTTATTTCCCATGTACTATGTTCAATTTAAAGAAACTCAATGTGAAGGCAGCCACCATGAAGAAGAGAGGGCATGGTTTTCGGTAATTGCAAGGAGACTTAGGTAATGCTGTATGCAGTGTTTGATTTAAAATGTTAAAATATTAACAGAAGTTTTCTATAGCAGAGAGTTCCTATCACAGTGAAATGACTCATAAGAACGCTAAATTCAAACCAGATGGGCACAAACATTAACTGAAAAAAAATCATATATTTAGGGGTCAACGTGGGTCTTCATAAAAAATGAAGGCCTTGTCTGAGTTAGTGAAGGCTGAACTTGCAGAAGGAAAAAAGGAAAACGAGCGAAAATACAAGCGACTTTCTTTTAATTAGACAGGCCACCACCGTCAATCGGAAGAGCGAGCCTCTGCAAAACTTTAGATTTGCCGTTTTAATTCATAAAACACGGCTGTCACAACCCGGAGACTTCAGATGCACTGGGACCAGCGGCTGTAGAGCCAAACACAGGCTGCCTACCCTAACAGTCAGGAAAAAAAAAAAAAAAAAAGACCTTCCTGCTTCCCACCAAGAAGTAACCCCATTGAAGATTTGTGTGGTATAGAGACTTCCAGCCCACACGCCATGGCCGGATGCCAGCTTTGACTCCTCTTTCAAAAGACCACAGAGGAAAATTCCCATTGCTGGGTCAGACACCCTACGAAACTCTGCTCTCTTGTTTTAAAAAAAAAAAAAAGTATATGTATATATGTATACATATATATATGTATATGTATGTATATATATATATATATATTTCCTCCCATTTCTCCTTTTTTGCTTGCCCCTCTGAGCTTTTTACCATTTGCAGACTGTCTGCAGCATGTGCTGTGTTTAAATGTGTACATACCCTACAAGAAGAAAAATATGCGGTCTCAGAATTAATATTGTTTTTGACTTATGGAGAAATTCCAGTTGTGTTTAACTTGGACTGTGGGATCCAGGAGCTTTACGGAGAGGAGAAACGAATGTGTTTTGAACAGAAATGTGAATCGGGAGTTCCCTACTGTTTTGTTGCTGGGATCCCGGACAACACAAGTTAAAAACGGCAGGCTGGTAATTTAGTCTGGCAACCATAGCACTCGGCCTGTGAGCCTGTCAGTTCTTACTAGGGATGAGAGACCTCCCAGGGACAAGAAGGTACTTCAGGAAATGGTATTTCTGATTCAGTAGGTGGCCTCTCCTCTCCGGATCCCTGTGAATAGATGCCCGCGTGGTGTTAGGGGCACCGCCCTGCCCTGTCCTGTTTACCTTTCAGAAGAAACCCAAAACCACAGACCTAACTATTTGTGGTCACCGGAGATCTTACGGCAGACTTTCTAAGGGCAGTTGTGTTAACTCCAGAATCCTGGCCCGAGTCCAACTAAAGTAATTACATTCTGCTCCCCTCAAACTCCCCCTACAGTTTCCACTGAATCTGATAGTCTGGACCCTCCATCTAGCAGTCTGGCCGGCATGGTGGTGGTTAGCATTCCACAGAGAGGCAGCCTGTAAGCCCACGCTGGAAGAAATGAATGCTCCGTCCTCACCGAGCTGTGGCAAGTTGGAATTAGCTAGTGTTCATGAAAGCCTGGGGCGGGGCGGGGCGGGGGGGGTGGGGGGCACCCCGCTTTTGGGTGTGCTTACAATGAAAGCAATGGGAAGCCTGCAGCTTCATTTGCCCTAGGGAGCCACCTCTGCATATGGTGGATGCTTTAACTCGAACAAGCATAAATCCTGGGACCGGCCCTCTGACTGGAAAGACCCTATCTGGGGCAGGGCCAGTGTGAAGTGAAAAGGCATCCAGTCTAAGTAGAGGAAAGCTCAGAGACCAGAGGACGGGGAAAGGATCTGGAAATGATGTCATCTGAGGGGTGGGTAAAGGAACTCGGGGGTGTTTATCTAAAAAGGAAGAAAGAGGAAGGGAAGGCAGGAGGGAAAGAAGGCCAAGTGGAGATTTAGAGTGCAGACATACAGGGCCAGGGGGTAAGAAACCACGAAGAGGCGGAAGAGAGCCTCCCCTCCAGGCTTTGGCCTGCAGTGTCCTTTCTCACCACCTCAGTGTGTCAGGGTAACTCTCAGCCGCGTGCCAAGACTCAGCTCGTCTACCACCAGACGAAATCCATCCCACCGCGAGCTCACGCCGGACTTGCTGTCTGTGGAAGTACTAATGACACCCGTGTCCCTGGCTGCCGATGGGTGATAGATACCCTCTTGGTGCTGGGCGTCAGATCTCATCAGCAGGTCTCTAGTATTAACCAGAGCAGAAAGGGTGATGCTTCTCCATGTGCTTGGTCGCGCTGAGCCAAGCGGATTGAACTCTTCCACCGGGTCCTTTTCAATAGCCATTTATTAAGAGCCTCAGGTACAACCGGGCAGTGGTGGGGCGCACATCTTTAATCCCAGCACTTGGGAGGCAGAGGCAGGTGGATCTCCGAGTTTGGGGCTAGCCTGGTCTACCAAGAGAAGCCCTATCTTAAAAACAAAACAAGCTGAGCCTCAGATCCATGTGCTGGGTATACATGATGAATGAAACAGCAGGAGGTGGTGGTGCACACCTTTAACCCCAGCACTCGGGAGGCAGAGGCCGTTGGATCTCTATGAGTTCAAAGCTAGCCTGGTCTATATATATCAAGTCCCAGGCCAGCCAAAAGGCTACATAGTAAAACTCTGTCTCAAAATGGTCCCCCAAAAGAATGAGACAAACCGCCTATCAAAGATGACCTCCAGGGGCTGGAGAAGTGGCTCGGTGGTTAAGAGCACTGGCTGCTCTTGCAGAGGTCCTGAGTTCAATTCCCAGCAACCACATGTTGGCTCACAACCATCTGTAATGGGATCTGATTCCCACTTCTGGTATGGATGAAAACAAAGTACTCATATATAATAAACAAATGAAGATGACTTCTAAATACAGTCCATAAAGTGTGTTTTAGTTAGGGTTTCTTATTGCTGTGAAGAGACACCATGACAATTTCAGAGGTTTAGTCCATTATCATCACGGTGGGAAGCATGGCAGCGTGCAGACAGACATGGTACTGGAGAAGGAGTTGAGAGTTCTACCCCTTGATCCGCAGTGACACACTTCCTCCACCAAGGCCACACCCACTCCAACAAGACCACATCGCCTAACAGTGCCACTCCCTATAGGCCAAGCATTCAAACATATGTGTCTATGGGGTCCATACCTATTCAAACCACCACAAAGTGTAAGTCAGTTTCTTTTGATGATTTTTTTATTTTTATTTTATGGGTACCGGTGTTTTGCCTGAATGTATCTATTCGGACCACATACATGTAGTACCCATGGGGACCAGTAGAGGGCATTGGCTCTCCCTGGAGCTGCAGTTACAGATAGCTGTGAGGTGCCATGTGGGCAGCGGGAATTGAAGACCCATCCTCTGTAAGAGCAGCAAGTGTTCTTAACTTGTTGAACCATCCCTTCAGCCCAAAATATAGTTTATTTATTTTTTTTATTCCAAATGTTTGGGACCAGAGGAGCGTCAGTTTTCATAACTTTTTTTTTAAGACTTTGAAACATTGGTGTATGCATCTGAGATATGTTGGGGATGGGTCCCACGTCTGAACACAACATTCCTTTGTTTCATATGTACCCTATATGCATAGCTTGAGGGTAATTATGTGTAATATTCTAGTATCTTTGTGCACAACGAAGTTTATGTACATTGAACCATCAGATGGAGGGTAATTCAGCGATCAAAAAGTTTCAGCTTGAAAGAAACCCATTTAAAATACAGATTAAGAAACAACACAAGACATCAATCTTTCGGTCTTCCTAATGAAAAGAAAACAGTTCCATGTGTGTGTTGTGTTGGGGGGAAGGGTAGCAGTACCGAGCAATTTGAAGAGACTAACGTCTTTCCCTATGAGGAGCATCCCGTTTACAATGACATGAGGTTTTGAAAGGGTAAAAGAGGAATTATACATCCATGATTAGATTTCCTGACTGTTGAATCAAGCTTTATTGGCACAGTGGAATTCAAAGCTTTTTAGAAGGAACAACAGCCAATCGGGAGAACCGAAGAAGAAGCCGTCGTTGTGTGTGGCTGGCTTACCAATTAGTAACTAAATATAAGGACTCCAAAGAGAGGCATACAGAATCAAGATACTTTAGCTCATGGTTGATAGTCTTAGGAATATATGGCATCACCTGCAATACTCTGGACAACACAAAGCGGGCGTCGTAGAGACGGGTAAGAAGAAAATGGCTTTATCAACCCTACCAGAGCATGAAGACAGTTCTCCCTCGCTCCTTGGCTGTACAGCTCTGTAAGATTTCAAAATTCTTCTTCATCATCGTGTGCACATCTGAGCATCTAGCTGTGTGGCCTGTTCATCCTATCCCAACCCCGAGTCAAAACACAGAATAATGGAAAGGACTTGATATCTGTCATATCACAGAAGCCAAATATTTCTTTTATCATAGACAGTGTTTTTAAAGCAGTTCATAAACATGAGCACTTTGTACAAGGGAAATTACACTTCACCAAAAAAAAAAAAAAATGGGTTTTCAGTGGCTTTCTTTCGGGCTGCTTTTCATTAAGATGTACATCAGCTTGAATTTGTCTACTGCTAATTAAAATGATTGTTGAGGTTTTATTTTATTTTTTTTTTAAGTTTCAGCTTTTGGAGCATTTCGGATTTCAGATGTTCTGATTACGGATGTTCAACCTGTGCTTGAACAAAAGAAAGTAACCCACTACATCAGAAGACTTGAGAGAGATTTTAATGAAGCTGGATGCAATTTGGGGATTCTATAGGGAAAAGTGCTTGCCATCAAGCCTAAAGAACTCAGTTCCAGGGGTTAGGAGCACTGGCTGCTCTTCCAGAGGTCCTGAGTTCAATTCCAAGCAGCCGCATGGTGGCTCACAGCCATTATTGAGATCCGGTGCCCTCTTCTCGTGAGCAGACATAAGGCAGGCAGAGCACTGTATATATAATAATAATAATAATAATAATAATAATAATAATAATAATTCAGTTCCATAGTCAGAAGCCACATGGTAAAAGAAGAGCCCTGACTTCCACGAGCTGTCCCCTGACCTCCACATGCATGCAGTGACGAGAACGTCAGCCTCACCACCACACTAAATAGACAAAGAAATGAGTAAGCACAATTTTCATAGGTCAGGGTGTCTGAGGGGGTGATTCTAAAAAAGACGAACAAATCCCGAGAATAAAGACCTGAGAAATAGGAAACCTGGAGGGGTTTCCTAGAAGTAAGGACGGATAGGTCTTCAGATACAGGATATAGTTTGGAGGCAACCAGGAGGCAATAGGAAAGCCCCACTGGAGGGCTCTGAGAAGTCACTACTGGATTCAGCCTGTCATGGTTGGCCATTCAGTTTTATGGTTGGTTTCAGAGCAAAAATGGCATTGCTGATCCAGCAGGGCTGTGCTGCCTGGATGGTGGCAATGAAGGCTGGAGTCTTCCAGGTCAGGACAACTGTGATTTGATACAATAGTATGCTGAGAGGCAAAGAGAGGGGGACCTTATCTCGACATTGTAGCTGACGTCATACGCCGCCGTATGATTTTCTGTGAGTGCCATGGCTCATTCTCACTAACAGTGTGGTACAGCTGTGGGGAGGGAGGTGCAAGGATCAGTTACAGAGAGGTAGAGGAAAGCCCTTCCCCCAACTCTGGCCTACAGTATCCTTTCTGTAGGATACTGTGGTGTATCAATGCGACTCCTGCCCACTTACCAAGACTCAGCTCAAATCTATCACCAGGTGAAATGTATTCCATCATGAACCCCACCAAGCCTCGAAAACTGCAGCCCTTTATCTCTCTGCTCCTATAACCCTGAGCAGAAAACTCAGACTAATAGCTGAGGGGGGGCTACAGCCAAGTTGAAGTGGGATGTGTCCTGAGGGGAGGGGCTGGGTCTTAGTTCATTTGTTATGGCAGCTACAAAGTGATGGGAATGTTCGTATGTTCTTTCTTCGATGGGAGATCCCAGGATCATTTCCCTAAGGGAATGTGATAAGAAAGGAATATAATTCACAGGCTCCTCCAGACTACCATAGCCTAAGAATAGAGTGATTACCGTGTGGTGAGAAATGCCAGTATCTCTAGCTAATGCTTCTCTTGGGCCTTGAAACGTTCCCATTGCAAACAGTGTAGTTTATGTGTCCAGAAGGATATAAATCCCTCTTTAGTGAAATGAGAGAAATGCCGTCTTAGCTATGAACATTTTACAAGTCTTCTGGCTTTGGCACTTCACTGCCAATCCTGACAAAGAAAAAAAATTGAACAGAATATTTTTTTTTTAAAAATCAATGAATGAAATGAAAACGTTTTTCTACCTTTTAGGAGTAGAGATCATAAACTATGATGTGATCCCACAGTTTGGCAAATTGCCATCTCTAAGTTCTAGGGATATAATCTGAAGCAACAACCTCTTTTGGTGAGACTGTAGACAGTCCAGAGACACACTCTCAACCTTCCTAATGGCGCAACCCTTCGATACAGTTCCTCATGTTGTGGTGACCCCCTCCCAAAAACCATAAAATTAGCTGCTTGCTACTTTATAACTGTAATTCACTACTACTATGCATCATAATGTAAATACCTGATATGCAAGATATCTGATACGTGACCTCTGTGAAAGGGTTGCTTGACTCCCAAAGAGGTTGCGGCCCACAGACTGAGGACCATTGCTCCAGATATTTTATCAAGAGAGTCTGGTGGCTCAGAGATAGAACGTTTTCTGGACAGGATAGAATCAGGAATGAAAATAACCCAGAATTAGGGTGTGTCTTATCCTAACACTCAAATATGCCCGAAATCAGCCCCCTTATCGAGAACTGGCGGGCACTAGAAAGTTCTCTTATTCGAACACCTTTACTTGACAACAGAGAAAGAAGAAAGGTCATTTTTCCTGAGCTTGGTTGTGTGAAACAAATCTGCAGGGTATGATGTTTTGAATATAAAGTGTCTCCTATGGGCCTATGCCTCAATGCCTGGTCTTTTATACTGCTTTTGAAGTCTTTAAGAAGTAGCACCTGGCTGGTGAAAGTGGGTCACTGGGGGAACCAGTCTTTTAAAGGCTGTATCTGGTGCTGGCCCTGTTCGAGCATCATGCCAAAGGGATGTAGTTGATCCTCCACGGGTGGATGGACTTCCCTCTGCCATAATGGACTGAGAAGATCTTCCTGAAGCCCTAAACCCAAATAAAGCTTTCATCCCTTCAATTGTTTCTGTTAGGTGTTCTGGTCACCGCGAGACAAAAGTAACTGAGGTAGGAAATTGGTAACAGAGATAAGGGATGGCTGCCTCAAGAAACCAGGACGTGTGGCTCTGAAGCCTTTAGCAGTGATCTGTGGAAGAAATGTGGGAGAGATTAAAGACATGGGCTAGAAGAACCCTAAAATGCTGTAAGCTTGCTTCATGGTCAGTTTCGCTAACAGTGAGGAAGAGCAGAATACTGACAAAAAAATGCCCACAATAATGACTGTGCTCACGGGATTACAAATGGAACAACTCTATTGGGAACTGGGAGAGGTTCTTATGCTACGTTCTGCCAAAGACTATGCATACATTTTATCCTTGCCTTAAAAACTTGGGTGACGCTGAATTCAAAAGTAATGAACCAATTTCTTTGCCAGAGGACACATGCACTCTCAGGCTGCGGCGTGGTTACTGGTAGCTGCTTTTAACCAGATTTTCAGTAAGGACTGGGAGCAACTGGTCGAGTGTGGAGATCAGAGAAATCTGCAGGTTAGTGAGAAGATTTCCGCAAACGTGGATCAGGTTGCAGACCAAAAAAAAAAAAAAAAAAAAAAGGTCCTGATAAAGCGGCTGTCAATTATTGAAGACACTGACCCCATTAAAGTGAAGCTGGAAATTTAGCCCTGGAGCAAAAGGAAAATCCCTTTGAGCGTGAAGCTCTTCCCATTGAAGTCACCAGTGTATAAATACCCAGTCACTTAAATTTGACTTTCATTGAAAAAGAAATGCCCAAAAAAGAAAGAGCTAGTAGGTGTGTTCTGTTTGACAGGGCCACTTAAAGACATACTCTCCCGTATTTAGCTGGGCAGATACCCGGGGACCACTACAGTCGTCGCCAAGAAAGACTGGCTGCTTTTCAAGCTGACTCAATACCTTATTGTCCACACGGAGTTGGTTTTACATATGGGTGTCAGAATACAAAAGGTACAGGGTTATCAGGGCTTACACTAAGATTTATTTATTTGTTTTTCAGAAAAGCTAGGTCAGATAGTGTGTAGTCGGGTCAAATTCCTCGTAGGGAGCTCATGTTGGCTAGTTTTATGTCAAATTGACACAGGACCATGTCATTTTGGAAGCAGGAACCTCACTTGAGAAAAGGCATGCCCCCATCGGGCTGGACTGTGGGCAAGCCTGTGGTGCACTTTCTTGATTGATGATTGATGTCTGTGGGCAGTGCCACCCCTGGGCTGGTGGGCCTGGGTGCTGTTAAGAAAGCAGACTAAATGAGCCAGGGGAAGTACAAGCCAGTCAGCAGTACCCTTGAATGGCCTCTGCATCAGCTCCTTCCTCCAGGTCCCTGCCCTCCTTGAGTTCCTGTCCGGGTTTCCCTCAGTGGTGGACGGTTACCAGGAAGAGTCAGCAGAAATGAACTTTTCCTCTCCACGTTGCTTTTGGTCATGGTGCTTCATCACCTCAGAAGAACATCTAAGACGGAACTGCTGAGTGGGCTGGCTCCCCGTGAAGTTTTGAGGGTAAAGCCCACGGAATATTGGATGGGATGTTTGTTAAAAGAAAGTTCTAGGCAGTGAGTAGAGCTGGCTCAGGGAAGAGATGTATGCTGCAGGGGCATGACTATAGGGATAGGGCTGTCAAACTTACTGGAGTTCCCATGACGACACCGCATGCCCCACATGCTGAGCATCGAGTTACTGGACTCGATATTTGCTTTGGGATTTCAGACTTGCTTTGGTCTAATCTTTTGCTATCTCTTACAGCTCCTTCGGGAACGGAATGTTTACTCTGCCTTGTGTGTTGGCATTATGTAACTTCTTTTTGTGTTTTATAGGGGCTCACAGTTGAGAAACTGCCTTGAGTCTCAGCAGAGACTTTGGCCCTTAGCACAATGTTGCTACTGTCTAGAACACGGGGAACTCCTGAAGTTGGCTTTCATGCATTTGGCATTATGAGATGGTCATGAGCTTTTAGCGGTCTGGGGCAGAGTTTTATGGTTTGAGTCAGAGATGCTACCTCAGGCTTACTTTCTGAACGCTTGGTTTCAGCTTGCAAGGCTGCTTTGAAGGTCTTGGAGCTTTTAGGAGGTAGTGCCCGAGTTAGAGACATGAGTCACTAGGAGCCAATATTTAAAGATTGAACTCGCCCCTGGTTCTGGTACTGCAGTCTGGGCCGGTGTGCCACATTCTCCTACCACCTTGGTGTTGTTTCCCCGTACGTCAAATCTTTGAAACCGTGAGCCAAAATAAAGCATTCCCCTCACCTGTTTCTTTCATGGACTTAGGCCATGTACGCAACAGTAACTAATTCATGGGGACACGTTAGTATCAAGTCCATAGTCTTGAAGGCTGGTCCCCTGAGCACGTGTTGTGTTCATTTGCGAACAATAAATTCTAAGGCAAAAGGGATCACTGTACAAAAATTCATTCCTTTCTTGGGCCCCGGAACCAGCAAAAGGACTACATAAGGAGGCGAATGTTAGTCCCTAGGGACAGCTGTTTGCCTTATTCCAGCCTGTGGGCATCCTCACGAGCAGTCACCTTCGTAAACCGTGAAAGTGGCTTTTAACTTGTTTTATTTAGCCCCGGTGTTCATGGGTGTGTTGATTTTTTTTTCATGAATTTTTAATTTACACGGCTAAGAGCTCACAGCCTGAACTATGGTCTCGGTCTTCACAGGGAGTATCATCAGCTAGTCATTGCTGTGAAGCTCCTTCATGTCTTCCAATCTCAGCGTCACTAACCCATTCTTCACCAGTCGTGCCCAGGGCTAAGGAGAGGGTAGACAGGAGGAAGCCATTCAAGCTCATGCTCTCCTGAGAGTTCCAAGCTTCTCCTTTCACTTCTTCGGCCACGCCCATAATCCGTTCTCCAGCTCAGCATGGAGGCCCCACCATATCCCACGATGAAAACAGTTAGCGTACCCTCCAGTAGTTTTTAAAATGAAGTTCTGGACAGAAAAGCTTTGCCAAGACTCGGGAGTTCTTTCTGAATTGTATACCCAGGAGCAAGAGCAAGAAATGGGAGAGTGGTTCCTGGCATCTTCAAGGCAGTAGAAATGATGGCTAGTGAAAAGACGCAGCAATTCACTGTGTATCAACACACCCTGTCTCCCCTGAGACATACTTAGGATGGATTAGACACTATCCAACTTGCAATTTCGCCACATAATTGACACCTGAAATAAACAAAGGTTTAGGAATGCTTACCACATTAGCCGGAAATACAATCCTATCATTAAGGTAATTTCTATAAAAAGGAACAGGGTGGGGGTGGAGGGTGGCTGTGGTAAAGTTTACTATGAAGCTTCGTGTATTGATGCCAGCTGCAAGTGAGAGTAACACAAAAGCTCAGGTGAGCCGGGTGTGGTGGTGCACGCCTTTGATCCCAGCACTCGGGAGGCAGAGGCAGGCGGACATCTGTGAGTTCGAGGCCAGCCTGGGCTACAGAGTGAGTTTCAGGACAGCCAGGACTGTTGCGCAGAGAACCCTGTCTCAAACAAAACAAAACAAAACAACAACAACAAAAAGCTCACGTGAAGTTGAAACAAAGCTCGGGGTTTTCCTTGCTTCCCCACAAATAAATGTGTGAACACAAACGTGATGTCTGCCTACCTTCATAGACCTGGTATTCGTGGGATAAAAGGAAAAAAGTTACTTCAAGACCTTACTGTGTCCAGCTAATATACAGTAAATGGGAAAGTTTCTGGTGTATTAAATTGAAAATTCAATCATTTATCCCTAAATGGTATACTTGGCCATTTTTGGTTTCAGTGAGAGACCCTATCTCAAAGGAATAAGTTGGATAGTGACAGAGCCAGACCCCTGATGCCCTCCTCTGGTCTCTACATGTGTGCATGGGTGTGCATACCAGCACACACTCAAATGTACATAGACCACACATTTGCTCATAACACATTTGATCAAACACACACACACACACACACACACACACACACACACACACACACACACACAGGCACACCCCCAATAATGTACTTTCTTTAAACTGACTTCCAGTTCCCATCGGCTCTCAATGATGCTAGCCGATTATGACTACACTGGAGCCCTCAGGACTCAGTTGCTTGCTGTTGAAGAACACCGCCCTCTGAGCACAGACACCATTACCATTTAAATCAGAGCAGCTGTGACGACCTACACGCTCAGACCGTTGATATTTTCTTGTAGAAGACCTTGGTATGGGAGATACTCAAACCTTCACTCAACATCCCAGCCACTCCTTCCTACACCTCCAAGGCAGCTAGCTGTATGTGATTCTCTCATAAGTGCATTACAGTGTGGACCATTAACTGAAGCAGGGACTCTATCTTTATAGCTACAGAGACATTGTCATTTGTGCAGGGATGAGATTTTTAGCGGCGCAAATGCTTTGGGATCACCCCAGCTTCTAAAAGCAACCCATCACCCTGCTATACACGCATGCCCCGTAAATGTATGGGTTCACCAAACTAGACTGAGGTGGGAAATGTCACTTTGATCTGTCACTAGCGTCCTGTTTGGGATGAGTCCACATTCATGGGTGCCTCCTCGGGAACAGTTCACTCAACGCTTGCCACAGCCCCTCCCCCCTCAGCTGGCAAGTTTTTGCATACGAGCCTTCAGGGAACCTTTCAAGTTCAAACCGTAACAACAACAATCCCCTATCTTCATGAGGGGAAAAATGAAATGAATCAAAAAACCTTAAAAACTGTGGTCTTGGGAACTGGAGGGATGGTTGAGCAAGCACACATACCGTTCTTGCAGAGGACTGGTGCTCTGTTCCTGGTACCTAGGCCAGGACACTTACAGTCCCCTGTAATTCCAGCTCCTGGGGGAACTAATGCTGCCAGCCTCCTTGGGACCCTTCAATCCCCGCCACACACACACACATACACACACACACTCACACACACACGCGCACACACACACAGAGAGAAAGAGACAGAGAGACAAGCACACATATACATAATGGAAGTAAATTTAAAATTTTTTTAAATGTGCCTATGAAATAAGTTTGGGCTGTTATAGCAACAGGAAGGAGTAAATACTCTACACACCAGCTGAGATAACTATCAATAAATGTTAGGTTTAAATAGAAAGTTGTATACTGGGCTGGAAGTATAAATAGCTCAAGCAAGCATGTTGGCCTAGCCTGGGGTAAGGTCCTATGATTGTGTGGCAAAACGTTGCCTGGGGAGATATTACACACACACATCTTCTCACCCCATTGAGGGAGCCCGCAGCAGACCAAAGTATGGCTGCCACCAAAGTCCAAGTTGAAGAACCAATGAGTTTGATTGGGGATACTTGTAAAAGTATGGGTGAGGGGTCACTTACAGGAGCAGGAATGACACAAAGACTGCTTTACTGAAACCCACCCCAGCATGGGTGACAGCTCACAGAAGCTGGGAAACCTGGAGCACACTGCACAGCCTGCGGGCAGCACAATAAGTTACAAAGTATCCCTTCCAAGCGACTCTGGTCTGAGCCTCTCCCAGGCATCTTGGCTGGTTTCTGACAGGGAAGGGCCTAGTGAACCTGGTCGGTTTTAGGAACTTCCTGAAGCTGTTTTGGACTTGTTCACCTTTCCGCTTCCCCGGCTTCCAGCAGGATGGAATGTTTCAGTCTTGGAGGGAACTGTTACACAACACCTGGAACTGACTGAAGAATCAGTACCCCAAACAAAATGGCTGAGTGCTTTAAACTTCTTCTGAAATATTTGAGTGGTTGCTGCTTTACCGCCTGTACCGTTAACAGAATGACAATGACGTTATCTCTCTCAGCACCTCTCCCCCGATAGAATTGATAGGACAGATGGATAAAATAAACTGAAGTTTTACGTCTTCAGTGGAGGCTGTAACAGAATGCAGTACGGCCGATGAGGAAAGGATTCTTCAATGTAAAGAGAGATCCGAGACGCCTGACTAGGTGGCTTCACGCCCACTATGAGTCCCCTTACATCTCTGCCTTTGTAATATGTGCATCCCTGCTGTACTTGGATGAGAATGTGTTCAACAAGTCTGCCGCTCTTCGGCAGTCTGCACCAAGTCCCGTGGCCTCCGGGCGTTTCAGGAGGATGGCCTTCCATGAATCATGTTAGTGGCTCTTTGCATAACCATTTCATTCACATGCAATGCAGGTTTAAAATGAATCAGAACTTCTAACAGTCTTGTAAAAGTAGGTCTCGAGGGACCTCCACGAAAGAATTCCAGAAGCCCTCTGTGTAAAACTATGCTAAGAAAGGTCTCGGGTCATTGACTTCCCATTGATTGGTTGACACCGTCCTGAGTGGAAATCTGAGTCTCCCAGACACTTTGGCTCTTTCATCTTTGACTTGCCTCCATGACACACTGACCTCCAAACAACTTTTTATCAAATAAGCCAAACTTCGCCCATGCGTGTTTTAAAATCATATTCATCTTCACCGAAAGAACACTGTCTCCCCCAAACTCAGTAAGGTTGGCGATTGGAATTCAAGATTTTCCTAACCTAAGATACTTGAGAAGGATAAAGTGCCTCGCTGATAATTGTGAAGCCTGTGACAAGAGTTGTTCAGCCTGAGAAGCACCATATCCCTCGGAGGTCAGTACGGGAATTGAGAAAAGCATTGTTAAGTAAGTCTCTTAGGTGCCTTGCTTCATACAGTTAATAATCACCAGTCAAAATAAATAGCATTTCATTCTCTCCTTTGAGAGAATGAACCCAACAAGTCGGGGCTGAGGAGAAGTTTCAACACTTAAATCAATTGCCACATCAGCAAGAGAACTGGAGTTCGGATCCCCAGAACCCATGTCAACATGAAATGGGCATGGCTGTCCCCCATAAATCCAGTCTTAGAAGAGAGGGACAGGGGATCCTTGGAACTTCTAAAGCTGAGTACATTTTATTCTGTATGTGTGTGTATGTGCATGTGTTCCTGTATGTGTGCATAGGTGCCCGTACATGACAATGTCATGAAATGGCTCTTTCAGCCACTCTCCACCCTGTCTATTTTATTTTATTTATTTTATTTATTTTATTTTTGAGACTGAGTATCTTCCTGAACCTGGGGCTAGGCTGGCTGGCCAGTAAACTCTAGGAGTCTGCCTATCTCTGCCTCCCCCTATAGCTCAGCACTAGAATTACAGGCATGTAACACTGCATCTCGCTTTTTATGTGGTACTGGGATCCGAACTCAGGTCCTCACACTTGCATGGTAAACACTTGGGTGACTGAACCACTTCCCCAGCCCATTATCTTTACCCTCTCTCATTCCACTTCCGGAGACGTTTTCCCAAACCAACTTGCAATTCAAATGGTTAAAATCTCTCCATGCACTCCCCACCAGCTCACCTACTCTGGATATTCCCAGGATTCTTCTTCCTCCCTTTGGGTATTGATTTGCCTCGAAGAATGTTTATTTTATTCATTTTTCTGCTAGGTTAGTGCCAACCATTAAATACACTGAAAATTAATGAATCAATGCCAGTACTTGTGATTAACAAGAGACCACTAGTTCTGTGGGATGCCTCATACCAAGAGAGTAAATAGGAGCCTCTCGGTGGGCAAAGAGGCATCTTTGAAGACTTGAAAGACAGGTCTTCCATCTTCAACAGGATTATCAACAAGCAGGGTTCTCGCTGGGAAACCGACCCTCGTCTCCCTCCCGGGTGTTAGTGACCATCCGGGTGCAGCCTGACTCAAGTCTTGAAAGTTTCCAGTCTCCCTCCCTCCATATCCTGCTGGAACACTGGTGTGACTCGTTAGCGTCTTTCTAACCACCAGGCTGTCATTTTCTTCCTGTCTCAAATATGGTTTGGCCATTTGACCTGGGTCTCCGATTCTCTTGTCTGTCCATCCGTCTTTGACTGTTCCCTGCCACGTCCTATATGTTTACTTGATAAGAGAATGTCCACAAAGAGAGAGAAGGCTTGTGTTCAGACTTCCCACGCAGGCGGTGGCTTTTTAATTAAAGGGAAGCTTCTCCTCCAGAGACTGTATCTACCAAGGAGTGCTAACAGTCATTTTCTAGTCTAAAACATTTAGCATTGAGGTTGGAATGGAGTCTGAGCCGGACTATATTCTTATACTGAACACTATATATTTTCTAATCTTCAATAAATGCTGTATTTTTTGTTCATACTTCTGTGTAGAGATGAAAATTTCAGATTCAAAACATGCCTGATTTGGTGGCATATGCCTACAGTTCCAGCACTTATAAGGCAAGAGGTAGGCAGACCACTGCAGATTCGAGATGAGCCTGTTCTGCACAGCAAAGCTGCTGACTAGCCAAGACTACGCATTCTCAAGGAAACAAAACAAAACAAAATTTGCACTGTCTTTTTAAAATGCACACACAACATATCCCACAATGCTTACACTCCGCTCTGTATGCATGTGCTTGCCTCAGAGGAATGTGGAGATTAGGGAAACTGCTCTCCTGGGTTTTACTTAACAACGATATGACTAAATTGTACATGAAGAAAACGTTAGCTTCAATGAGAAATTGAAAATTCTGCCTGCAAATAATCCTGTAAAAGTTTACAGTCCGTCCTAACCATCAAGGATATTTTCCATAACTTTAGGGTCTGATAGTAAAAATACGTCTACACACATCTGTGTGTTTCTAATCACAAAGCACTGAAGTAAAATAAACATGCTTGTCCAAATACGGTTGCGTTTCGGTCAATGTTTTGCTTAATATTTTGAGAAGAGCTTTGTGAAGAGAAATTCCCACAACCTTGGGTTTCATACAGATGATCATGGTGCCATCTATTGGTCACTTGTCAAATGACTCTTGACGGAGAGACCTGGCATAGAAAATTTTGTTTGGGGGCCCGTTCCAGAAGCAGCCCAGTATGAAAAGAATATCCTTGCAATGAGCTGATTTCTTTTCTACAAAGCTGCATCCAGACTGCTGTCTCAGCTGACCAACCATCTTCGAGCAGGATATGTTTCCCATGCCACAATGGTGCATTCGGAACAATAGAAGTGCATTTACCTTCATTTGGACGACTTCTGCTGTCTGAATGGGAGACCGAGGAAGCTGGGTGGGACCTGGCTAACCGCGACTTTGTGAACATCTCATCCAAAGATTAGAGTGTTCACGGCAGAGTGACAGGTGCTGACGTCAAAATAGCACCTCTCTACAGAGACTGCAAAGAAGAGGACTCTCTCCCCTCCGTGAGTCACAGGGTTACTGCTGCGGCCGCAGGAGATGTGCATCATCACAGAGGCTAACAAGCTCTTCCTTGAGGACCACTCCCAGACATGAGATCCAAAGTCTTCCTCCTTCGTCTTCTTCCCACTCAGCGTACACTCTTTTCACAGCATCTTTTTAAACATGCGTTTGCTTTCTCACGGGCCAAACTTGCCCCTTCTGCGTCTTGTTTAACGTTTTCCGTGTCTCAGACACAAAAGGCCCCGTGGATGTTTTCCCAGGCACCTCTAACAAACCCATTTGTCATCCTGCCGCGCCCCTGGTGGAGCGCCTCTGAGTTCAGTACTCCCGGGGGCCTGCACACTTCGCAGTGTAAGAATGTAAACCCTGTTGGCTGCAGAGGGCTAGTTTCAGAGCCGCTCCAGCTGTTGTTTAAGCCAGGATGGAGCAACCGTGGTCTTTTCACATACGGGGGATGTCCACAAATCAGGAAGTGTACCGGAGGTCTCTGAGTGGAGACCACCTGATTGTGCTTCACATATGGGGGATGTCCACAAATCAGGAAGTGTACCGGAGGTCTCTGAGTGGAGACCACCTGATTGGGCTTCGGAAATCTCTTTATTACAGAACAAGGGGGAGGAAGAAGACAATGACGAGGAGAAAGAGGAGGAGGAGGAGGAGGAAGAGGAGGAGGAGGAAGAGGAGGAGGAGGAGGAGGAGGAGGAAGAAGAAGAGGAGGAGAAAACTCTATGGAGAAACTATTTTCCCAGAATTATACTAAATTCCAAAGCTGGTGTGTATGTTGAAGTTAAAAATCCAAAGTTCTGAGAGAGGAGAGGGTCTCTCTTGAACCAAATATTAGCTTAGTCCCTTGTAAATACTATGGTTATCTGAGGACTCTAAAGTGAAAATTATTATGTCAAGACATTGGGAGCAATTGGGTATCAAAGTTGATTCATACACTGTTGACATCAAATCCAGGACTATTTGCATGTCCTTAAAACGCCCATAGGACTTGTGAGTGCAATAAGGTTTCAACAGTAAGTTTCTTTTTAGAAGTGAGAACGCACACATGGGAAGAACTCGGGTGTTTTCAAGAGCACATCGTATGAAGTCCTGGGCCATGACAGAAATCTTAAGCAACAGATCCTAGGGCCTGCAAGACCTAGAGACCTCTCGCAAGTGCTAGAGGCACGTGGTGTGAAAACCCAATGACCAGGTTTGACTCCCAGAACCCACCCAAAAATGGAAGGAGAGAACTGACTCTGTGAGGCTGCCCTCTGACCTCTACACCCACATCTTGTCCCCCCTCACCCTACTCTTGTACCTATGGTGGGTCCGAGCTGAAGGAGAAAGCATAGGACATCTCGTCTAAGCTTTCGGAGGGCAGATTTGAGCACAGAGGGAAATGGCAGGCCCAGCCCCGGGTGCAGATTCCAACCCAGGAAAAGTGAGGACTAAACAGACGTCTCGTAGCTCGATACTGCGGTGGGGCGAAGGTGCATAGAAACAAGACGAGCAGACACGTACGAGTGGCCTTTGGAGACAAAAATGTTTGGCCAGCAAGCCTGTGCCTTAGACCTCGGTCCTGCATTGGTCTCTGTGCTTGGAGTGGACGCACAGCGTCAGGAAGCGGTCTCTGTCTAGGAAGAATTCGGAAGCAATTGCTGTTCAGCATCCTCTGATGTCATGACTTGGCTCGAAGTGAATTCCCAGTGCAACTGACAGCTTCATAATCAAATACAAGTATCAAAAACAAAGGAGCAGTAATAACAAAAACCTAATCCCTCTGGTATTTAGAGGAGAATAAGAGCTTGAACTCAGGGTCAAGCTGCCTGGGGTGGGGTGGGGGGGACCTCTGAACCTCTGGCTGTGTGACCTAGCAGAAGCATTTCTTCACTCCGGTTTCCTGGTTGGTCTGTCAGTTGAAATGATGAGTATTTCACACCCAGTTGTGTGAAATCATCTGGGTAGTGGGTTGAGTACAGCGCCCGGCACCGGAACATCAATAGTTTGCATGGTCCTTGCTGGATTATGGGAACGTTAATGCTACCCCAGCCTGTTTAAATGGTGAGGTGCTCTTGGCATGAGTGACGGAGAAGGGACGGTGGGAGGCTGACTGGCATCGGGCAATTTCAAGCTTCCCTCTGAGCCAGTCACTTAATGGAGTTTTCCCAGCATTGTTGACCCATTTTTTTTTTTTAAACCTAGATATTCGGTTACCAGTCTCAGAAAGGATAAACTTATGAACAGCTGGACTTGGCTGCAGCCCCACTAAGTGCTGTTTCTTTCTAAACGGAAATAGAACATTTAGGGGCTGGAGAGATGGCTCAGCGGTTAAGAGCACTGGCTGCTCTTCCAGGGGACCCGGGTTCAATTCTCAGCGCCCACATGGCAGCTCATTGCTGCCTGTGACTCCAGTTTCAGGGGATCTGATACCTTCACACAGGCATGCAGGCAGGCAAAACACAAATGCACATGAAGTCAAACTAAATTTTAAAAAGAGAGAGAGAAAGCAAATAGAACATGTAAATGAAAGCGGGCTTCTTAACTTACTCATGGGAGGAATGAGTCGGTGCTTTTCCGATTAAAGCAGCTTTCTGTCCATCCGAGGGAGGTACTGCTCCCTCTGTGACCACTCTGGTGGCTTTCACTTCACTTCAGAGTGCTCTTTTATTACAGGAAGTGAAGTAAATCAGTGGAGGGGGGGCTGATTAGACTCTCTGCTAGAGCCAAGTGGATAGAAATCAGATTAGAGAATGTGAGTGCGTCTTTAGATCACTGCCCTTGACTGAACCAATTACACATAAGTATACTTCCTCTTCCAAATCACAGCGGAGAGCAGAGAGCCAGGAAAAGAGGCTTGCACGTAGAGAGTGGTGAGCAGTTGGTACTGGCTTTCTGCACACAGGCTCACAGACACACACACACACACACACACACACACACACACACACACACACACATGCACAGAGGCACACACAAACGCAGGCACACACAAACACAAGCTCTCTCTCTTTCTCTCTCTCTCTCTCTCTCTCTCTCTCTCTCTCTCTCTCTCTCTCACACACACACACACACACACACACACACACACACACACACACGCTCAGGCACACATACAGGTTCTCCCTCCCTCCCCTTTCCCTGCGCCCCCCCCACAAACACTGGCACACAATTGCATGCATGATTTCCCCCCCCCTCGCCAGGAAATGTGGCATTTGGCATTCATAAGATTCTCCCAGTGTTCTCAGGTCTGATTTGCAGTGTGCTATTTGTGGTGAGCTTTCTGAATGCCAGGCACCTGGCTGGCAGTTTTGCATTATGTGATTTCATTTAATTTTCACAACAAGCATGTGATGTGGATACCGTTGCTTTTTTTTTTTTTTTTTTTTTTTAAGATGATAAAACTGAGGGTCAGGGAATAATCACGTCAGTCATGATCTTTACATTTTGGATACTTCCACATGCTACGTGGTTTTGCACAATGCTACTTCATTTGACCTTTGCAATAGTTTAGGGGCGGGGGCGGGGATGTTTGTCCTCATTTCAGAGGCGAGAAGAATATGACTCATAATTATGACCGGTTTGCAATAGCTACCACTTCTTGTCTACTAATCAGGCGTCGGGCACCGAGCCATGGCTTCTTAATTTGGCACATTGTCTTTGGTAATTATTGCAGCCTCATGGGTTAAATCTTATCCTCTACACTTTACAAGTAAGAAAACGAGGACAGAACAAGGCAGACAACCTGGCCAATGTCACTCAAATAAGAAAAGACAGCCAAGATTTTACCCAAGAATCTCATGATCACTCTAGCCTGCGCACAGCTTCGGCATCAGGCTGTATACCTACTTTCATTCCTTTTTCAATTCCTGCTTTTTGAAAACAGTAGTATAAATGATATAATGACCCAAACCCCAAACCTACAAGACATTGATTAAAAACCAATTGGAAAGGGGCTCCCAGCTGTTCAAATATAGTCAGTGTGGCTACCCAAAGAAATAATAAGAGTGCCAGGTTATAACCCATTGGATAAATAGCAATTCATGAGTCCGCGCAGATGTGGATGAATGAGAAGAAAAAAGCTGCTCCTAAAAGTGAAAAGCTGGTCAATAAATACAGAAAGAATAACACTATTAGAAAGCCACCATTTGGCAATCTCTAGAGCAATAATTAACTCCGAGAAGTAACCTCAGTGGAAGCCAAAACCAATGGGAGGAATTGGAGAAAGATTTTTATAGACTCAACATACCTACAAAATATTTATTAATGACAAGAGGGGAAAGAATTTTATAGGGGAGATCAGGCAAGCACCCCAGTCTTAATTCAAGAGGCTAAAGCTAACCCTCTAACAGGACAGACAGACACCACAGGCCTGCTAATAAGATGGGGTTTAAAGAATGCAGCAACCACGATACTTCATCCAAACTAGCGAGCTGGACTCTGAACACACACAAGAGAACACAGTGGAAAAGTTAAAAACTGAGGGACATTCTACAAACTTGCACGTGGAAAATGTTCACAATGCCAAGTCGATGAAAAGAGTGGGGACCTGATCCAAAAGAAAGAATCTAGAGACCGAGTTGAGTACAAGATGGGCCTGGAACTGGGTTTACTGATGGGTATGTGTGAATGGGTATCTGGATCGCCCCTTTGTACCACTCTAACAAGCTCCTGTAAAGTTTGACATTTGTCAAAGGGGAGTATATCTTTGAAAAACCCATTCACTTTCTTTGTGACCTTGCTGGAAGAAATTGAAAGTCCCTGCGTTTGTTGTGTTCAGTTCTTTGAAAGGGAACTCCATCAACAGTTTTGTTTGGAGGATAAATGAGATCGTGAAACACCTGGTGTTGATTAGGCGATCAATCAACAGGAATTTCCTTTTTCTTTTCAACCTGCTTATCTATGACTCAGGTTTTGTTTCTCAAGATTAAGAGGTAACAGTGTTAGAAACATTCCAGAAGCTTCCATCGTGGTGAGTTTTTTGGGGGAGGGTAGCTTTGTAAGATGCTCAGGAATGGTCTCCATTCTTCAAGGCAGGGCTCTCAGACATCAGGATCTGAAGATGTGTTCGTGGAATTCTATGTGGTGATTTTTGTGTATTTTCATTTAAACTGCAGTCTGGCGGATCTCTGTGAGTTCGAGGCCAACCTGGGCTACCAAGTGAGTCCCAGGAAAGGTGCAAAGCTACACAGAGAAACCCTGTCTCGAAAAAACCAAAAAAAAAAAAAAAAAAAAAGATTTATAAACTGCAGTCTGTAGACATTCAGAGCGTTTACCTTGCAACTGTACCGTGACCTCTCTCTGTGGGTGGAGATACTTTTCACTGGGCGTGGACATCTCACTTACCTTATAGCGGAGTTGAAAAGACCTGTACAGGGAGCTTTGTTTTTGCATGCCTGGCATCTTCCCTGGAGAGTACATGTTCTCACAGTCACTGTTTTCAGAAGAATGAAAGGCTCGTGGACACATCTGAAGCCAGCCTGTAGCTCACCATATCTGCCTCATTGAAACACAGACCCATCAGCCCAAGGACAGGAGACTGCTCATCACCTGCTCTGTATCGTTGGTGTAGATGGAGTCTGGGCTTGCTGTTTTGTTCCTACAAGTCAATGGACCTATCACACAACACAGCAACCACAGTAACACAAATGTCCCCAGGATCATTCATAACTTGTAGCTGAAAGGTTTCCCGTCCTGCCCGGGCCCTGCAGTTTGGGATGAATCTCTCTCACCCTCAGGTCCCATGGCCGCTCAGACGCAAATGAGCAGTTTTATATTAATTAAAACTGCTCGGCCATTAGCTCAGGCCTACCACTGACTAGCTCTTACCCTTAAACTCAGCCCATTTCTGTTAATCTATATGTCGCCACATGTTCCGTGGCTTTACCTGTGTGCCTTTACATGTTGCTCCCTGGATGGCGGCCTGACCTCTCCTGACCCAGCCTTCCTCTTCCCAGAATTCTCCTTGTCTGCTTATCCCGCCTATACTTCCTGCCTGGCTACTGGCCAATCAGCATTTTATTTATCAGCCAATCAGAGCAACACATTCACAGCATACAGAGTGATATCCTCAGCAATAACCCCTAAGAGAAGGACAGCTTCCCTACGATTTAGATAAATGATAACACATTTCCTGCACTGTTATCATGTGACAATTCATTCTAGTTTGTGTGTGTGTGTGTGTGATCTTTACAGTCAGACTCTGAAACAATTACAATCATATGACTTTTAACATTTTTTTAAAATGTATGACTTGATATGTTTTGTATGAGCCAGCCATTCTCATTGTTCACAGCTTCACATTTAGATAGCGCCTTCATTCTGGTAGCTTCCTTCTGCTCCCAGTTAAGTGAGCATCGCCCTGGCCTCCAGGCCTTGGTGTCATTGTTTCCGAGGTCTGAGGCCCCCAGCTGGCAGGAGGCTGGTGTCCCTTCCTTAAGACTCAGGAGAGACATGGGTGGGACCAGAAAGGGGGGCCTCACCGAGAGAAGATGAACAGCAGGGACAGCTGGGGCCGGAGACTGCCAGCCTGCGGATACCGAGACTCTCAGATCGAATGGCTGCTTTCAAAACCGTTGGTGGGCTCTCCCGTCCCTTCCTTCTTCCCAGTCCTCCTTCTTCTTCCTGCAACTTCTACAAAACACAGAAGAGTTTCCCAAATCGGTAGAATATAAATTCCATTTCTTGAAGCATTTTGAGAATTGTAATGCATCTGAATAAAGCACCAAGAGAAGGTACACCAGTACTCACATCAGGGCTAAAGGATGTGTGTATGTGCGTGTGTGTGTGTGTGTGTGTGTGTGTGTGTGTGTGTGTGTACAGTTTTTGCTGGATTAGAGCAGAATTTCCCTTTCTATCTATGGAAGTTATAGAATCCTTTTTCTGTTAATCTTTTCCTTTATCTTCTAAAATGTCTTCCTAGTCCCACTGAATTCTTACTGGCCCCTCTCACTACTTGAAGGAAGTTGGACTGAGGTGTGGACAAGGCCACAGGTTGCTTCATTGTGAGCTAGTAACTTCTGTTGAACATCCTCAGATCCTGGTATCTGTCATTGGCAACCTTTGGGTTTAGTGTGAGTGTGTGTGTGTGTGTGTGTGTGTGTGTGTGTGCATGCATGTGTGTGTGTGTGTGTGTGTGTGTGTGTGTGTGTAGGTAAATACTGGAAGTGACAGTGACTATTTTTTTTATTATTAAGATATTTTCTATTCATTTTACATACCAACCACAGATTCCCCTCTGTGACTATTTTTTTTTAATGTGTCTGATAATTAAGTCTCTCTGGGAGGCCATATGTTGATGAAGGTGTGAAGCATTTGTTTATAAAGAAGTTTTGAAAGCCGGTTACACTTAGAAATAATCTCTGTAAGGTTTCTCTCGCTCACCTAAATTGAAGTTAAACCACTTGATTTCAGTTAAATAAAATCATGGTGTGTTCCACAGAAAGTATTCCCAGCTCTGGAGCTATTGCAGCTGTTTATTCAGTTTACAGACCATTATGAAAGGGCCAGAGAGATGGCTCAGGGGTTACGTGCACTGGCTGCTCTTCCAGAGGACCCGGGTTCAATTCCCAACACCCACATGGTGGCTCACAACCATCTCTAACTCCAGCTCTGGGGATTCTGACGCCCTCTTCTGGCTTCTGCAGGTACTGCATGCACATGGGGCACAAAGATGCAGGCAAAATACCCACACCGGTAAAATAAACAACTCTTAAAACAATAAAAAAAAATATTATCAACCCACATCCATATGAAAGAAAAGAACATGTATGTATGTACATGTTTATAAAAGTACAAAAAAATTCGGAAAGAACGCACTGGAGGCTGTAATTGATTACATGTGAGAAAGTGGCCAGGGTTTCAGTATGGAAGGAGAGAAACGTATTTGTGTATCTGAGTTTATTACGTATACCTCTTCCATACAAAACAGGAAGAAAATGCCACAGTAGGGAAAGGGATAGGATCAGAAGCATGGGACCTGAGATCTGATAACCAGAACCCACATAGAAAACCTGTAGGGTGATGTCTGCCAGTAATCCCAGCACTGTGGTGAGGGGCTCCTTGAGGCTCACTGATCAGCCAGCCTAGGCAAACTGAGATGTCAGGTTCAGTTGGGAGACCCCGCCTCAAAAACTAAAGGTGAGTTGGCTTCATGAGTGAAGGTACTTGCTGCTAAACATGACCATCTGGGCTTAATCCCTGGGGTCCATGAGGTAAAAGTAGACAGTTCTGCGAGTTGTCTTTGAACTCTTCTGACCCCCACACATGCACACATAAAATAAATAGATATACTTTTTTTTTTAATGCATCTGGAGAGCAATACAGGAAAGCCATTACATGTCTACCTCTGGTCTCCATACACTAGTACACACATGTGCACACATATCTACACCCACACATCTACACTAACAAGAACATATACCACACAAATGACACACATACACTGGAAAAATTAAAGAAGAAAAGAAAGGTTGGGGGGGTGGGGGGGGAAGAGGGGGAGAATGCTCCTCTAGTCCCATTTTTAGAAGTGATCATCCTTCACTGACATGAAGTTGATCCATTGGGCCATGTGGTTTAAGATTCCAATCCGTGAGCTGACTGGCCATTTCCTTCAGGTCAATGAACCTCCCTGACCAGTCATCTGGTCTGTAAGGTGGAGACCACTAGTCCAGTCAATAGTATTAATAAGGCTGACCTGGGCCGGGCGGTGGTGGCGAACACCTTTAATCCCAGCACTCGGGAGGCAGAGCCAGGCAGATCTCCATGAGTTCGAGGCCAGCCTGGTCTACAGAACAAGATCCAGGACAGGCACCAAAACTACACAGAGAAACCCTGTCTGGAAAAAAACCAAAGAAATAAACATATAAATAAATAAGGCTGACCTGGCCTTAAGAACTATGAAAAAGTGAACGAAAATCAAATAAATAAATAAGGCTGACCTGGCCTTAAGAACTATGAAAAGGTGAACAGCCAACAACCTGTTCTGTGCCCTCTCCATCACACTCACAGGTTGTAGACAACAACCCTGGCATACGCAGTACATGATGTAGATGTCCCGGTCAAACAGGTCTTAGGAGCAGATCACAAAAAAGCTCCCAGCCGGGGCATTGCCTGGGGATAGGGAACGGAAAGGAGAGGAAGAGGAAGAAAGCCAACTCCGTCTTACTACTAGAAAGTTTGGCGTCCAGTTTCACTCTTTCATGCCTTGGTAGCTAGGAAATCCCTGGCAGTCTTAATGTGGGTGATATTTAAATCTCATCTGCTAACACTCTGTAGGGAATTAGTTTAAGCAATTAAAAATCTTCCCCTTCCCCCACCCCCAAACACCACCACCCATAAAATAGAGAGGGCTGTGAAAAGAGGAGGCCAAAACTAGTCTTTTCTGGTCGGAACGATAACTTGATGCAATTTTTAGAAGGAATTGCTTCCTCAAGACTCTTTACTGCCACCTGTAGGGCATTGGCCGCCATTACCACACAGACTCTGCCGACAGGAAGACAATAGAGAACGGAGGGGAACCCGTGGCCTCCAGGACTGTGAGCCATGCCTCCAAACGAGTTTCTGAGTTCTTCCCAAGGGCTGACACTGCTCCTGCTATCTGCACATCGCTGATAAAGGGCTGTGCCTTTCAGGTGTGGGTTTCCCCTGCCAGAGCCTTCCTTGTAACTCCTGCTGCATCCGTGGCCCGAGAAGTTGCTGCCTTGTGCCCACAAATCTATAGATCGGAAATATTCGGAGGTCCCTGCAGACCATGACAAAGACCCTTTCGGAAAGTGCAAGACCTCCCTAGGGGGAGAAGCGGTTTTTAGGGGGTGTGAATTCATCTTTCCATCACTTCTGGAGGCAGGGCCATAAATTCCGACAGTCGTGGGGGAGGTCTGGTGGAATGCAGTATCTCAGACAAACTCCAGCAATGGGAAACAGATCCGAGGAGGTGCCATCAAAACAAGGCAACTGGTCATTGGAGACTTGGCTGAGGTCTGAGGTGCTGGGGTTCAGGGAGAGGAGAGGGACAAGAAGAAATCCTGCGGGGCTCAGGCAGCTGGGCAGTCAGTCCCTCATCACAAAGACAGAACTGAGGTTTGGCCTCATTCTCTGCAGCCCACTGATTGCTTTATTTCGAATTCTCCTAACTACTTAGCGTGGTAAATTAAGTTGAAACCCCCAAAAGTTTGAGAAGGATGTCATCTAATCTGATTAAAAGGAATATTCCCCGTCACAGGCGAGGGAGGAAATGGAAATTACTCGGAGCGCTCTGCTATTAACTAATTTGCATAGACTTGCATGTGCTACGCATCAGAAGAGCATATGCTCTTCAGATTTAATGAGATAATTTTCCCTCTCTAAAGACCGTTAGAGTCCCTGTCCTTTCCTATCTACATGTCTCCCTTCCCATCTGTCTCTTTTTGAATGTTAAAAATTATTTCATGGGAAGGGGGTACATAGAATATGCTAATAATCTTCCTCCTGGCAGGGCTGGGAGGTCCTGAAACTCCATCACCATGTCCCCTTTGTCAACCTCACATAATGAAAGGCTCCCTTTACAGCCCTTAAAAGGTTCGGCTTGATTCATTTGAGGCTTCCATTGATGGGGGCAGGCGGTTTAAAAACCAATCCTTTGGCTCGACTTTGCAAATAATGTCTCCCCGACCCCCAAGGAATAGCGTCTAAATCAAAATGAAACTGAAAGGGGGAGAAACAAAGATCTCCATCGGGTTCGCGTCACCCCCAACCCCCGTCAGTGGAGTCTGTGACACCGCCATTGGGGTTACACTCGAACCTGAACCATGTCTGAAAGTCTTTTTTGTGCCTCCTCTGCTCTTCAGGGTTCAAAACCTTGGACAGACATTGGCTGCCGGTGAAGGGTCGCTCTCATTTTATCAATGGAGACATGAAAGCCCAGATAGGTGAAAGGATGGGTTAGTGGCCAGAGTCGGGGGGTGGGGGGGGTGGGGGGGGGATAGGAAGGTTGAAATCTATCTATGTTTTGTATTCTCTGTGGATATTCACTCACTTTTGGTAATATTTTAGCAGATCTCATGTTTAGTTGTAATGTAGCCAACAGAGGAATTCTAGTGAATTCCCCAACAAAATTACATTAGGATCAAATGTGATCGTTATAAACACTATCCAGATGTTGGGGATGGACTGGATATAACTCTTTAAGCCCCAAATTACAGTATAATAAATGCGAGCATGGGGATCTGCCAATACATCTGAACTTCGTGTCGGAAACCAGGCCTGACCTTAATTTAACTCTATGAGGAACTCTGAGTTTCCTCACTTGAAGAGTAAGGCCACATCCAAAGATTCCCCCAGTGCTATATTGTCACAGGCTTTATCACTTACTTGAGGAGAGATCATATCAGATTCTGGAGCCTGGCCAATTCTAACGCAAGCGTTTTATTAACACTTTTAGGAAGGAAACGGAAGTGCAACGAGAAATAACGTTATAAAACAAACCTGTGAGGCGAAGTCCAGCATTAAGATTATATTTGCGCTTTGTAAATCTCGGGGAATTAAGATCCCACAGTAAGCACATGTGAAACTATTTTGCGCTATTTTAAACCAATGATGCCAACTAGCCCAGGCACACAGAGAGAGAATATTTAGAGAGAATAAAACTTCCTACTCTGCCCCTGGAGAGCTCTTTTTAAAATCAACAGTTGATATAAATTGATACATATGTGTTATAGCTTATATCAGCAGTGAGTATGCATAATTACGGTATCAGTGGTCATCAGGGAGATCCTATTTCAAATATTCTAGTATCAAATGTATTTTTAAAATAGCAGGCAGGTTGCAAAGCTGGAATCGATAGACTAACCAATTTGTTAGGCACTAAACGAAAGCCTGGCTATGATCATATTCCGTTAGAAGATGTTGGAAGAAGCAGAAAGTAAAGGGAACTGTCTTAAGGACTGCCAAATATGCCTTGAGTTCTTTAAGACATGTGCATTCTTTATCTGATTTTAATGTAAGATATACCGAACCGTAGAGCGGCATCCTGCCAGAGGAAACTGAAACTCTAGTGCCGAAGAAATGAAAGAGGCCACCTTTCCAAACCCAGGAGTTAAATCATCACATCGCAAAAGGAGGTCAGATGAGAAGAATGGGTACCAAGGACCTTCGTGCATCTGACATCACCAAACTTCCGAATGAGACACATAGACGCAGCAGCTGAAATCAGCTACCTAAATGCAACGTCTATGGCGCTGCAATCATTTACCGAGAATATTTTTTTAAAGCATCAAAAAAAAAAGACCTGAACTGCACTCAGAGTGTCTGTGGAACCCCCTTTGTTTCTCAATGGCCCGTCTGCCGTTTCTCATCACCGAGCAAAGGACTTTGAGGCAGCCAAGGACTTGGCATGAGAGAGTTTCCGGATGGAAAGGTTGTCTCAGAATGGGGACGTTAGATGAGCTGACACTGGGCTTCTCTGGAGATGCTTAGGGGAAGAATCCAAGCATCCACCGACTGATGAAGGGACAAACAGAGTGTGGTATATCCACGCAGTGGAGTATATACCTGTGTGTAGGTGTATATATGTATATATATATGTGTGTGTGTGTGTGTGTGTATGTGTATGTGTACCATGCTTTTTCTTTTTGGCCACCAACCAGCTCCCAAATTATGACACAGAGACTTATTATTAGTGTTGAATGCTCAGCCTAGCTTAGGCATGTTTCTGGCTAGCTCTTTCAACTTAAATTAACCTGTTTGTCTTTACCTCTTGCCTTGGGCTTTTTACCTTTTCTTACTTTCTTGCTGTCTCTATGCCTGGTTGGCTGACGGCTGCCCAGCTTCTGGCCCCTGGCATGTCCCTCCTTCTCTCCTCCTTCTTCTCTCATTCCTCTCGTTCCTCTAGCCCAGATTTCTCCTCCTATTTATTCTCTCTGCCCACCAGGCCCGCCTATCCTTTCTCCTGCATAGCTATTGGCCGTTCAGCTCTTTATTACACCAGTCAGGTGCCCTAGGCAGGCAAGGTCAAACAAATGCAACACATCTTTACATAGTTAAACACACATCCTTACATTGTTAAACAAATGTAACATATCTTTGCCTCGTTAAAATAATATTCCACAACATGTATGTATATGTATATATGTGTTTGTATGTATATATGTATGTGTATAGTATATATGTGTATATGTGTACATATGTGTGTACAATGTATGTGTATGTCTATATGTGTGTATATATATGTATGTATGTGTATATGTATTTGTATGTATGTGTGTGTGTGTGTGTGTGTGTGTGTGTGTGTGTGTGTGTATGTATCTACCTTTTCAGGGAGAAAAGATGGAGTAGCCCCTTCTCTAAAGTGCTATCTCTGGAGTATGAAGGAAAGGGAGTTGACGTAAAATGGATAGAGCACATTTACCTGTAACAGAAGACTATTCATGACAGAAAAAAAGGGAGTGGATGAAGCAGGATAGAAACAGGGACTGAAGCCACGGCCACGTCTTGTCAAAGGAACAACCCAGTGACCCTGTGACCTCCCTTTGAAGGAAAATGTCTGTTCCTTCTCAGTAGGGCAAGACCCAGCCTCCTGTGGCTAACTTGTGGCCAGAAATACCCTGGTGATAAGCAAGGTGAGCTCTGGGCACAGGCGCAGTGAGGGGTAGCCTGTCCTTGCCGTGACTTGTGGGGGAAAGCCCTCTTCTTCTCAATTGTACACAACCCGGAGTACACAGACAGTTAACATCAAATGCTACAAAACTCTCGGGCCGGAGTTCGGTAAGACCCAAGGCCGGTGTCCCAGATGTAAACAAAGTCGACTTCACCCTCATGGTGCACAGTTGGTGGGAAGCCTCTCTTCCTGTGGCTAACAGTGTCTCCAGGTCCTAGGTTCATGAGCAACAGCCATCTGCAGCCTTTCCCTTCTCCACGGGGCGTGCAGGCTAGGCAAGAGGCTGAGAAGGAAGGCCCTGTTCCAGAAGGATTCTGCCCTGTAAGACATGTGCTTTTTCCGCTCATATTACACTTGTCAAAGCCAGTTACAGGGCCACAGGCAAATGCACAGGGTGGGGATGTAAAATTCAAGCACGGGCACAAAAGAGGAATCAGAAGTATTTGGTGGACAGCACTAATAATTACCACACACACTACCCTCAAGAGGAGCCTCCATCACGGTACCACCCCCCACGCGGTACTCCGCAGATTAAAAGCATTTCTTACATTTCTCCTGAGAGCCTCATACATCAAGGACTGTTTTACTAGTTCCACTTTAAAGCTGGGGAAGCAGGCTCAAAGAAGTTGACTCATTCACCCAAGGTCACATACTAGTAGTGTCAGGGCTGGGATTTGAACCCCTGTTTCCTGACACTTGATCCCATCAAGGGCTATTTCTTTGAAGCCTCCAGGCGGGCAGATGGGGGCAGATGCCAGATTACAGTGGTTAGGATATCAATTGGAAATAGAAAAAGAAAAAGAAGAAGAAGAAGAAGAAGAAGAAGAAGAAGAAGAAGAAGAAGAAGAAGAAGAAGAAGAAGAAGAAGAATAGGAAGCAAATAGGTTATGAAGCTTGGATCTGCTTCTGCAGCCCTGGGAAGTTAACTATCAAGACTGCACCGTGAGGAAAGGAATGTTTTAAAAGCCTTGACTGACAGCACTTCAAGGACGCCCGCCCGCCTGCCCGCCCGCCCCGATAGCACTCACATTCCTGGAGGGATTTTGGCTTCAGCCTTTCAGGAAACCAGTTTGGCAAAACAGATGAGAAGTAAGTGCCCTTCCCGAGCTCTTCCAGGAGAACATAAATAAGGATTAGACCTCTACAGCGGGTTATCCCTGTTACAGAGAAGCATTTTAATAGCAAAAAAAAAAAAAAAAAAAAAAATCAAAGACGATGACGACTTTAGGAGAAAACTTTCGCGTTCAAAGGGAGACAAATAAAACATACAGTCCCTGCTCAAGACGAAATATGATGCAATTTTTCAAAGAATGTGTGTGTGTGTGTGTGTGCTTGTGTGTGTGTGTTGGGGGTGCTTGCATATATGTGTGTGCTTGTGTGTGTTGGGGTGCATGCATATGTGTGTGCATGAGTGCTTGTGTGTGTGTGTGTGTGTGTGTGTGTGTGTGTGTGTGTGTTGGGGGGGTGCATGCATATGTGTGTGTGCATGTGTGCTTGTGTGTGTGCATGTGTGCTTGTGTGTGTATGTTGGGGGTGCATGCATGTGTGTGCAGATGTACGTGGAGGCCTGAGAAAAGCCTCAAGTATTGTTCCACAGGCACCCGCCACCTTTCTTTCTTTTCTTTTCTTTTTCCTTTTCCTTTTGCTCTCTTCTTGAGACAGGGTTTCTCACTTGCCTGGAGCTGTCAAACGGGCTAGTCTGGGCTGGCTACTTGAGTCTCACGCCATCTCCCCACACACCCCAGCACTAAGTTTACAGACTTGTGCGAAGATGCCCAACAATTTTTAAACCTGGGCTCTGGGGATCGAACCCGCATCCTCATGTTCTCAAGGCAACACTTTACAGAATGGAGTTACCTCCTCAGCCCTCAGACAAGACTTCCGGAGAAGACTTCCTGTGGCATGGGGGGAAATCCCCAGGCTACACGGTTAAGAAAGAAGGGTAGAAATGTATGCAGTCTTAAAACACCTATGAAATCAAAGACAAAGCTACACACCCTGTGAGTGGCTGGATTACAAATGATTACACTTCCTTTTAGACGTCTCTGCATTTATAAGTGTTCTACAACATACATGGGTTACATTTTATGAGAAAAACACCAAAAGTTGTAAAAGACACAGACAAGCAAGCAAGATAAATTATAAGTAAAGAAAAAATGTTTAGCCTTTTATCTGGAGGCATAAGGAGGGAGGAAGGGAGGGAGGGAGAGAGAGAGAGAGAGAGAGAGAGAGAGAGAGAGAGAGAGAGAGAGAGTTTCTTATTGTTGCTTAGCTTATTTTAATTTTGTTCAAATCAAAATATATTGTGCTGTCTGTGAGGCAAAGAGGTCAAGCCACTTATGGGAAAAGGTTTCTCTGTTAATTGCAGGAGAAACAGGTCTGCAAAAAGGATCCCTAGTTACACACGGCAGTTCCACTCACTGGCGGCTCTTGTCATGGAAAAGAACACAATTAATTTCGACACTAGTGAGAGTGTTCTTGTTGGCATGACTAGTGGTCACGGATTTATGGTTAAGAAAATGATTGGCCTGAAACTACAGAGACCAGGGTCCCTGGACTTTCCCATGAACGGCTAGTATCTTGGGAAAATCAGCTCCCATTTCCTCCTCCGTTGAAAAGCACAGGGTTAAAATAGGTGATCTCAGAAGCATTTCAAGTCCTTCGAGCTTGACTACTTTTGTCCATATTAATTTCATGTTAATGAAAGCAGGCTGCAAGTGAATTTGTGTAAACTATTTTCAGCAAGACCACCCACCGAATCAGCTGTGCTGGAATGCTGTTACCCGCAACAGCATTCTAGGTGCCGTATTGAATTAAAACAGAGCCCTTCATCTGGCGTTTAACATTTTCAAAACTGGTTTGTAAACCGGCAGGAAAATTAGCTGTGGGATTTGCGAAAAGCTTAACTGCAAAACCTCTTGGTTGTTTGTTTGTTTAAGTCAAAGGCCGAATGAAGTCCGGTTGGAGATGGGAGGTGGGGACACATCTAAACACAAACACACCGCAAATAACAGCGTTCAGTCCGCCTCCCATTGGGTGAGCGTCAGTATCTTCTTCTCTTTAGGATGTAAATGCCTCGAAGTAGGAAAGTTGGGCATCTGGGAAGGGGCAGGAATCCAAATGAGAAAAGCGAAAGAATGGACACATAACACATTTCCTAATAAGGAATATGATCTTCATTTAATAAACACAGAAACTATTCTAAAGAGAGAGCCAGCAAACTTTTTTTTTTTTAAGGGACAGGTTGTAAGGTAAGCTTCGGAGGCCACAGAAACATCTCTGTTCCAGCCATTCAACTGTCTTCATGGCACCAAAAGAGCCATAGCTACCACACAAACAAATGGGGAGTAGCTACATGCCAATAAAACTTTATTGACAAATGATAGACAGACAGTCTCCATGTCTACGTCTGTTGGAATGTACATTTTCTATTCCTATTGCACCTAGTTAATGTTAGGAGATGAGAGTGAGCAGGAAAGGGAAGAAATAAATAGTAACTGGTGGAGAGATGGAGGTAGAAAGGGAAGAGGAGGTGGGGAGACAGGGGTGGTGGTGTGACAAGGGCAGGGATTCGAACCCAGGGAGGAATGAAAGCATTACAGAGTCCAGTCCAGAAGGGAAGACAGCAAGGAGAGCCCAGGGGAACACAGAGAAAGACAGCAAGGAGGAGAGGCAACACAGGAACCAGAAACCTACTTCCATCATGGCCACCGGGCCACCGGAAACGCGCTAGGGGGCAATTCATAAAGATGCTGATAACTAAGTTTGGTGGCTTAAAAAAGTGTTTGACTTGCAGCTTTACATCTATATTCTTAAAGACAAAAAAAAAAAAAAGCAACGTAAGGGAAACGGACTGAAGTGGGGGGGGGGAATTAAAGAGATATTTAACACAAGGTGAAAACTGAGGACCAAAACGAGGGTAGGAATGGGTTAACAACCCAGAGTCAAAAAACATAAGCTAAACCGGGCAGTGGTGGCGCACGCCTGTAATCCCAGCACTCAGGAGGCAGAGGCAGGTGGATCTCTGTGAGTTCGAGGCCAGCCTGGGCTACCGAGTGAGTTCCAGGAAAGGTGCAAAGCTACACAGAGAAACCCTGTCTCGAAAAACCAAAAAATAAATAAATAAATAAATAAATAAACTAAACCGAAGTGATAAATGGAAAGTAGAGCCCAGCCTCGAGACCCTCAGTCTTGCTAGGGACTTTGACACCAGCTAAGACACAACCTGCGGGGACACAGAAGGTGTTCCCATCCCCCAGCAGGCCGCTCACTCCAGGCAAGCAACCAAGTCTAAGCGTGTGTGGCACCATTTATGCTTTTCTGTTGCATGACGGTGGTGGGCACCTAACCACAGGGCAGTGTCTTTGCCTCTTGGTCACACCTCCGTGCTTCCTTTCAACGAAGACTCAGAAAGGGCCTCCAGACCTGCGGTTCTCAGGACAAAGCAAAGGCCTCGCTTCCTTCCGATTTCTTGAACCCTCATAACCTGAGATGTGGGTGTGAGAAAGGAGAATAAGACTCAGAGCCCTTGGGTAGAATTCTAGGTGAGCCATCCTCATTAAATGAGGGCCGCGTTCCCCCTACCCTCGCTCTATTTCTTCCTCCGGTGTTCTAGCATTCCTTCAGAGGTAATCCAGCCACCTCTTTTCAGTACATACCTGGCTTTTTCGTAACACTCACATCCAGAAAGTTCTTCTTTATATTTCACCCAAATCCTTTCTGCTACAGTCAAAAACCTGTCTCCCCAGTGGAGATCTGGAACAGCTGGTTCCCATTCTCTTCGTGACAACTCTTCTTAAAGATTCATAGCCTTATAAAGAACATTCACACCAAACTCACCTAAGGCGCACAGCTCCCTTTTTAGGTTTCTCCCCAATAACATTCTCTTTACAGATGTCAATAACCAACTGCCCAGTACATAGACATCTGACACACTTCGCGGACACGTCTACACTCCGGAAAGACAACTGGCCCTATTTAATAACCCCAGGGAAGAGGGCACGAGGGTGTGTGCTTTGTACTTGAATTATTAAGTATCTGCTTTGTCCGAAGACACTGCTGATTTGAAGTTTGTGGTGGAACAAAGGATGAAGCAGTGCGTGTGTCTGAATAGGAAGTTATGGGAATGGCCAATCTCTGGCCAACTGCCTACAGTTCTGCTCCCGATCAGCAGCTCTTTGCGAGAGCCAAGAGAGGCATCTTAGATTCTTAACAAATCGCACCCCGTGTCGGACTCTGGTGAAATTTGTAACTGTCTTCTCCCCATCACACATTTCAAACTCTTTCTTCTTGAAGGAATTTTTTTTTAAAAATCTGGAACAATACAAAAGCTCTTCAGCTGACTTTTAGGAGAAAACAACATGTGTTCATGAACATCTGTGCCTTTCCTGAGCTATTTTTTTTTTCTCATTATTGTCAAGAGAAAAGAAGTTTAGTGGAATGTTTCTCCATAGGGGCACAAGGCTATAATACTCCCTGTTGATTACATATAAAAGACACAAAATATTAGTTTATTAAAAGCAGCTTCCACCACTGCCGTACAAAGCAATCCTCCGATGGAACGGATTTATGAAGTAACGGCTGAAAGGTATGCAGATCACAGGATCCATGACAAATGTACTTTATTACACGGATCAGAGATTCCATATGGACTTGCAGTTACTGTACAATGATACACAACACCCGACTAAGACCACTTACAGGTTTTGCTGATATTGAAAACTATAAAGACACACCATGAGGGTGAGAAAGTGTTTCATAAGATAGCATGATGCCAAGTCAATCCATTGCTTTAGGAAAAGCTAATACGTATGCGCAGAATATATTAGAAAGCTTTGCCATTCTTTAAATTAAAATTTGAAAGTCTTCACCCCATCCATTGTTTAAAGCAGATGTTTATAGTGCTTTTCCATACTTTAATTGGGAGCTTAGTTGAATGAGTACCAGATTTAACATTAACGAAATTATGGAGATTTCAGATTTTGTTGTTTTTTCACTATAAAGATACTGAAGTCTATAATCGTGGAGGGCCAAAAGACTGGAGAGAGCAAAAAGAAGTATAAAATAGGTTAAGCACAACTTTCTACATGGTATTTCTAGGCTTGAAGGTAACAGCTTTCAACCTGGAAGTCCAATGTTTTAATCCTTCAACTACATTCCAACTGAGCAGCCACCCAGCCTCAGCTGGCCGTTTCATCCCCCACATCCTAGATACAGGCTCCTCTGTAGATGGGATCAGCCTGTCTCCACCATTTTCCATTCTAGATATTCATTCTCTACTGAGGACAACATTGCCCTTGAATCCGCACGCTTGCATGACTTTGAACGTTTCCTCTCCAAACCACTCACTTGAAATGAGGGACAGAAGTAGGAACTTCTCAGCATTGTTTTACAGAGGTATTTAGTAGCATAAGCATTCTTTGAACATTTTGCTTTTACTATGACCCTATCAACTGAGTCTTATTTGATATCACATGTTATTTCCCCTCTGCTTTAAAGTAAATGAAAAAATAAAACTTTTGAGAATCGGCTGTGTACAGAGCATGCACATGTGCGTGCGTCTGTGTGTTGTGCACATGCCTGTGGGCATGAGCCGAGTCCAGTGGAGGACACTGGGAATCTTGTTCCGTCATCCCCTGCCTCATTCCCTTGGGATGGGTCTGTCATTGAACATAGAGCTAGGCTGGCAGCAGCAAGCCCCAGCAACCAAGCCACTTCTGGACCTGCCTCCCATAGCACCAGGATTATCGGCAGGAGACCATGCATGGCTTTTTATGTAGGTGCTAAGGATTTGAACTCAGGTCTTCAGGCTTCATAGCAAATGTTCTTACCTGAGGAGCCATCCTGAGCAATGTAAATTTTATGGTTCCTTTTATCAACGGAACTGGACCTGAACTGACCTCTGTGAGCCCTGCCGGGTCCTGGGGATACAGGGTGGCTTTTTACGTGGTGTAAGTACTTGGAAGTCCCCTGTCATTTGCAAACATATGCTTATAAAAGTGGTTTGTGTCTGCTGCAATGAAGATTTTATATGCTAGAAAAACATGGGAAAAAATATGTGTGGCTAGCATGAGTTTGAATCACTCTGGCAATTTTCCTTCCCTAGAAAGATTAGTCAGCAGCTTAGTATTTGCATTACAGCTGGGCACTGCCTCCATCTGGCAATCCCTGGAGGTCTTTGGATGCCCGGCTGTTCTTTTCCAGTGTTTCTCTACCCTAAGCCTCTCATCCTCCTTTGCTTTCTCCTCCAGGACATTTCGAGTAGTTGAATCTAATCATTTATAGATCATTAATTTCTCTTCTCCAACTCCTAACACTCATATCGTCCATACATGGATATAAATTCTGAAGACACCCAGTTTTTACTTCTTTTTGTTTGTTTGTTTTTGTTTTGTTTTTCAAGACAGGGTTTCTCTGTGTAGTTTTGGTGCCTGTCCTGGATCTCGCTCTGTAGACCAGGCTGTCCTCGAACTCAGAGATCCACCTGCCTCTGCCTCCTGAGTGCTGGGATTAAAGGTGTGCACCACCATCGCCCGGCTGACATTCAGTTTCTTTACAGTCACTGTGTATTTTAAGTAATATGTGCACTGAGGAAAAATGTGTATCTGCACTCACGTGACAGCAATCCAACAAAATATGGCCGGCCTTCCGCCATGGTGGTCTACGCCTACAACCCCAGGACTCAGGAGACAGAGGCATTACTGCAAGTTTGAGGCCAGCTAGATCTATGAGTACCAGACTAGCCAGGGCTACATCACAAGACCTTGTCTCAAAAACAAACAAACAAAACCCCTACTGGATGATCCACAAGAGCGTCCGCTGCCAGTCACGCTGTTTCTACTTAGCTGTCTGGGTCACTAATAACCTTTGCCTGCGCCTGCGTTTGGACCACTTGGCGTATTCCTAATGAAGTGTTACTTAAAGAAATCCAGTCTGGCTTCCACTCAGAGGTTGGAGAAGGGTTCTATAAATCATTTTGTTACTAAAGCGTGCTCTTTATCTAACCCGAGCCTGCTTCAACCTAATCCCATCATGGATTAAACCAAATTACAAGTACTCTACCCAAAGATCACCGTTTCTCCCTGAGAAGTTTTTTGGGCTCTTGAAAGGCAGAATCACTGTTAGAATGCATTTTTTGGAACAGCTGTCCCCGTGCCTCAGTTTCCTCGAGTATAGATAACATTAGCAGCGTAATCACGGGTTTCTGAATTAGATGAGCTAATAATTTTAAATGTATATTTTTATTAGCCCCGTGTATATTTAATCTCTTTAAGAGCACAAACATAGTTCCATTGTGTTTCTAACAAGTCTCAGTCTAACTCAAGCGGTTTGTTGCTTGGCTTGAGCGCCCCCTGGTGGTTTTAAAGCAACTCTCCCGAACGCATCAAAGACAAATTTGTAAAGTTATTTATTTACATAAAAGATTTAAAGGGCTACACTGTACTTCTCCAAGTATTTGCCTTTAGAAATAAAGCGACAAAGAGCTGATCACACCCCTGAACTGATTTTGGGATTCTATTCTAAATTTCCTGCCAAAATCTGAGATAGGCGCATCCTGTAGCTACACGATCCAGAACTCGAGGTTGTGATCCACTCCCAAGGGTAGAAGGTATTAATTTCTCCACAGTAGCTGCTTTTTCCAGAAGCCATGAGGCCATGACATACTAGAACATGACTCCTAAGCATTTTGGGTAGTGATTTTGGTAAACTGAGGCTGGGGGGAGAGGATGGTCTCAACTGACGTTTTCTCCAACTGCTCTTTCATATCACTTCTTTTAAAGATGAGGTAACCTGAGCCCATTCATTTGCATAGGTTGGCCCCAGGTCACATACCTTCTGATGAGTGGCCTGGTCACTGACCTTGGCCTACATGTGAGAACCCTCTATGTCTCCCTAGTTCCGGGGCACATGCTCTTGGGCCTGGCTTTTTACGTGGGTGCAGGGAATCCAAACTGGGGTTCTTAATGCTTTTAGTAAACCTTGGCCAACGGAGCCATCCCCTAGTCTCTAACTTGTAAGTTAAAACTGGAGTGACCAAGTGTCACAACCCACTGTAGGTGAACAACCTAAGATCATGGAGAGGCCCTGGATGGGAGCTCTCCTCAAATTTGAGGTTGTGAGCTACAGGAAAAATATGTATAGATTCCTGGAAGTGATGTCTTCAACTTCAGCAAGCCAAGGATGCTGCTGAAACTAAATGAAAACCAAGGGTGTAACATTAACATAGACAATGCCCATGACGAAAGAGGGCAAATAACTCAGTGTCAGGAGCTAATGTCTGCAGCATTTTATCTCATGCACTTATGTATCTATTTCCCCCCACACACTGTCACAACTACAGCAACAAGGGACGCTTGAACGCTCTCCACCTTCCAACCCGTTTTCCTTCCACCTGTCAATACTGGGATCACACCCAGAGCTTTGCACACGCTGGAGATGAGTGTTCTATTACTGAGCTACATCCACAGCCTTTTCTTGCCACCTTCAGAAAAATGTATTTTATTTTGAAATGATTCACTAACTTTCTGATGAACTATTAAGTTGAGGAGGACCTATTATACTAATTTTAAACATCGCCGGGCGGTGGTGGTGCACCCCTTTAATCCCAGCACTCAGGAGGCAGAGCCAGGAGGATCTCTGTGAGTTCGAGGCCAGCCTGGGCTACCAAGTGAGATCCAGGAAAGGCGCAAAGCTACACAGAGAAACCTTGTCTCAAAAAACAAAAACAAAAACAAAAAAAATTAAACATCCAGCATTATTTTGTAGCTTACTTCCTTAGCACTTGGTTAATTCTATGCCCAGTGGTATACTCGGCAGTTTCAGGGCCAAGTAATCTTATTCTAATACACTCTTCTTTTTTTCCCCACATGAACTTAATTTTTTTCTGAGCAGGTGCACAGCTCTCAGCATTCCTAATGTTCGCCAAGTTCTAGGTTTTACTCAACACACAGTGGTGAATCTTGACTTGAATGAAATTTCAGATGGAATGCTAAATTTAGATTAAATTTAGATGATTGAAATTAACAAAGTATGCTGAGACAGATTCAACTAAAACTCATCTTATTGGCACATAAGGAGTCAAGAGTAGTCATGCTAATACCAGCTCTCTTCATAAAGCAATACTAACACTAAGCTAGTTAATACCTGTGTTTATATACGGACCATTTCCCAAATAGATGAATTATATATCATACAACCAGAAATAGATTCTGAATAACATACTCTGAGAAATGCTGCACTTCATTGTTTTAAGCTACATGATATAAAATTGAACTACACTGCCTGGTGGTAGTGTTACACACCTTTAATCCCAGCACTTGGGAAGCAGAGGCAGGTAGATCCCTGAGTTCAAGGCCAGCCTGGTCTCTAGACATAGTTCTAGGCCAGCCTAGGCTACCCAGAGAAACCCTGTCTCATAAAACCAAAACAAGAAAAAAAAACAAAAAACAAAACCTGAAGAACATGTTTTCAGAAAAAAACCCATGATGTTTTAATTACCTAAAAAGCACAGTAATCTGTACATGTTATAGTCCACCTAAATTAAAGACGTCTGCGCTTCTCAGTAACTAGAAACCTTAAAGATACATAAAGGAAAATGTCAAACTGTAAGTGCTGCACACAAACTACCTTTTATTATATATTACAAAAATAGAAACTCCAAGTAAGTACTACTTGTAAGATCCCCTGACATCCTTTTCCTCAAGACTTCTTTTTTAGTTACTATTGTGTGGGGAGCTGGTGCACAGGAGTGCAGGTGCCAGGGGGGCCAGAAGAGGGTGGATCCCCTGGAGCTGGCTGAGCTGCCACTCAACATGAAGCGGGAGTCCTCTGCAAGGGCGGATGTGGTCTTAACGGCTGAGCCGTTTCTTCAGCCCCTTGATACCCTATTTTAAAATATGACACTATACTAGCTTTCTGTCCACATTTTGTCTGTAGAAGCATGTTTAATCTGAGGCATTGATTATAATTGCCCACAGTAATGCTCACAAGATTGCGGTGTCTGATAATACTCCAACATCAGGCAGCATCCAATTTTCTTTCATCACGGAAGGTAGTTTATTCCAGTTCCCAACACAAATCAATTATTCTGGATTTGCATTACAGATAGATATAAGACCAAACTAAAATATGAAAACAAATAGCTTCCATTCAGTGAGAGCTGAAATCAGTGAAGACATTCCTAACAACTGAACTTCTTTCCCATGAACACTTTCCAGTTTTTCTTTCTTTTTTTTTTTTGTGATTTTTTGAGACAAGGTTTCTCTGTGTAACAGTCCAGGCTGGCCTCGAACTCATGGAGCTCTGCCTGTCTGCCTCCCGCGGGCTGGGATTAAAGGCACGTGCACCACTACTTTCCAGTTCTCAAGGGTCTACCAGGCCAGGCCCTTCGCTGCCTTGGCTCTGCTTTTCCCCCGTTTTTTCTCTCTCTTTGCCTTCAGTCTTTTCCTCTGCCTCTGGTTCATCCACACTGGGTACTGTCCATGCTGGTCTAGAAGGGTCTTCTTGTTTCTCTTCAGTTCAGTCTCCATTTTTGTGTCTTCTAAATTAAAAACAATAAAATGAAAAGCTATTAACATTCATACATGAAAAACAACCCTGTGAAAGCACATGAATGAAGCAGGAACATCAGAACAACAGGTAGTCTGAAATGAAAAAAAGGAAGGGGGCTGGAGAGATGGCTCAGAGGTTAAGAGCACTGGCTGCTCTTCCAGAGCTCCTGAGTTCAATTCCCAGCAACCACATGGTGGCTCACAACCATCCGTAATGAGATCTGGTGCCCTCTTCTGGCCTACAGATGTACATACAGGCAGAACATGGTATACATAATAAATAAATTAAAAAAATAAATAAAAAAAAAAAATTAAAAAAAATAAAAAAAAGGAAAGGAAAGCATTCTTTTATAGCATCCCTTGAGTCCTTACAGCAAAGTCAAACACAATCAACCCCTGCTGCTGCACGTTCCTGAGTCCACTTGTGCGTGCATGTATGTAGAGGGGCCCATGGAGGAAAAGAATGTGGGAGTGTGTGCTGTCAGGGCCCCTGGAGCTGAGGTCACAGTCAGCTGTGAACCCCTGACATAGGAGCTGGGAACTGAACTCCGCAAGACCTCCAAGCACCGAGCTATCTCTTCAGCCCTGAAAGTTACATTTTAAGCAAGGAAATGAGAGAACCTGACTTGCATTTTAAAAAGATCAAGATGCTGACAGAGAAGACAGGAGGAAGAGCAGAGAGGGAACTAAAAAGCTAGTACCAAGGAATGGGCAAGAACTGCTGGCCACGCAATTTGGGTATAACGAGTAATGCTGTGGATAATCCTTTTGTACACTGCAAAGACTTGTCACTCGAATTGGTTTAATAAAGCACTGATTGGCCAGTAGGAAAGCAGGAAGTATAGGCAGGTGATCAAACTAAGGATGATGGGAAGGAGAAGGCGGAGTCAGGAGTTGCCAGCCAGACGCAGATGGAGCAAGAAACGAAAGTGCCATGCTAATAAAGGTATTGCCATGTGCACAGTGTAAATAAGGAATGTGGGCTAACTTAAAATGCAAGAGCTAGTCAGTAATAAGCCCGAGCTATCGGCTGATCATTTATAATTCACATAAGCCTGTGTGTTTATTTGGGACTGGGCAGTTGGGATAGGAAACATCTGATTACAAAGTGATGCTTTGGTTTAGACATGGGATAAAGGAATGAGAGAGGATGACTGCATTTCTTGGTCTAAGAAACTGGGTAGGCAGCTGCAAGAGGGACATGAAGAAAAGCATGGACTTGAGCGTAGATGAGTCAAGCTTTACTGATTGGTATATAACTAAATAAGAAGACTCCCCTCACCTTCACTGCTATTCCCACTTCTGAAATATTACAAAAATGAGACACATTTTCCAGGCAGAAAATGAGAGGATTCTTCTCTACAATCTCAAGGTTCCTCCACCACCTGGGCTTCTAACCATTTCAATGTCTCATTTAAATGTCAACAACTCACCAAGCATGTGAGAAAACCGTTAGAGGAGCATGGAAGGAAACAAGGATGAAAGCAAGGAGGTGAGAACTTAAAAAAATAAACAATGCTCAAACTGCTGTTCAAATTTCAGAAGCAAACAATACCCCCAATGAGATAAAAATAAATCCCCAATAAGAACAGGAAGCTGTAAGAAAAGAAATACTCAAAGTTAAAAATATAGCATTTTGGAAGCAGGAAAATATAACAGCATACTAAGATCCTCCAAGAGGAAATTAAGGAAGTAGAGAGAACACACCAGAGAGAAGAGTAAAGGATCACTCAAGACTCAGGAGTGTATGGGCACCTGATGCCCAAATTTATAAAGAATGCTTAGACCCCATACAGACAAAATATAAAAACACACAAGACTTAAATTGTGATAAAATATTTCATACATATGGTGGCAATAATAAGATCCTGGAAAATAAGTCCATACATGGCTAGGAGGAATATAAAATGGTTTGACTGGTGTAGAAAATAAGAATTACCATGACCCAGCATTCTATTTGTAACTTCATACTCCAAAGCACTGAAAACAGGTATTTAAAAAAACTTGGACACTAAGGTTTACTAGATCATAGAAGCATAAAAGTGACCCAGATGCCAACTAACAACAGGGAAATAAAACGTGGTATACACAACAAACTAGTATTCAGTCTTTAAAAGGAAGTACTAATATATGCTAAAACATGAAATTAAAAAATGTGATATTACGTTAGAAAAGATCACACATTCTATGACTCCATTTACATGCCATAGATTTACTCAAGGAAATCTATACAGACAGAAGATCCTTATGGCTGTCAGTCTTGGGGCTGGAAGAAAAGACAGAGAAACCACTAACTGGGTGCAGTGCTTCCTTTTAGAGGAATGAGAATGTTTTGGAACCAGAGGTGTGGTAGTGAAACATCACGATTGTACTCAAATGCCACCACCACCACCACACAGAAACGGTCACCGTCCCGTCAGATTACAACAGTGAAAAGAGCTGATGAGCAGAGTGACCCTGTGACGAAAGGACACTGATGGCCAGACCACGTGCTTCGATCTCTCAAGGGCAGCCGAAACAAAGGGACTGACAGAAACAGAGAGCAAAGAGGCTTTCCTCTGGGAGAACGGGGTGCTGACACCTAGGGTAAGAAGCGGTAAGAACACTGTTCTCCTTGGCCTTGAGACATAAACACAGGTCTGTCTTTAAGAGTGGCCATTGTGAGTGCTTTATTTGGCCTTTTCTTTGCTGAAACCGGCATTATATGTAGCCTCCAAATTTAAACCATGACTAATAATACACAGAGGTCTCTAAAATACATCCACAAAAAGTAGGATTCTGTGATTTTCCAGGGTACTAATACAAGTTCGCAGGATTCACAGAATGAGAGTGGGGTCTTTTGAGGAATAAAGTAAGAGCTTCTTTCTCACCTGCCCAGATCCTGACTGACCTTCCAAGCTCTAAGCTTGTTCCTACAGTACTGTTAGTTCCTGGGGCATTCAGGCTGCTACATCATTGCTGAGGATCCATTAAATAACCCAGACATGCTTATTCCCAAACACTAACTTTAAAACAGTTTAGCATGGAATCTCCAACAGAAATATAAGCTTTCAAAGAATAAAGATGTGAACATAACAGGTATGTTAGATGTATAAAGTGAGGACATGACTACTCCAAGGTATGCTTGAAAAGAAATTTTTTATTGTAGATAGGAGGCGGAGTACAGCCAGAGGCATCTGGAAAAATCCAGAGCAGGGAGAGAAAAAAAGTAGTAGATTAAACATGGCCAGTAGACTGAACCAGGACATGAGAGGAAAGGGGTGGAGGTGGGGTAAGGAGCGTAGAGCGAGAGAAGAACAGAAAGAGAGGGGGAGCAGGTGAAGAGAGAAAGAGAGAAATGACAGAGTCATACAGGAATGAGAAGCTGGGGATAGGGAAACCCTTGAGGTGAAGTTTAGGGGAGAGGGAGGGATGAGGAGAGCTGAGAGGAGCCAGGATGCCAGCCAACACTTCGTTATCTAATAGGCACCACAGTCAGCCATTTTTCCCCAGTTTCTTTTGGATCTGACAGACATTAAGGGCAAGTAGAGATGGAAAGAAGATAGCTATTAAAAAAAAAAAGGTCCTAAGAGAAAGCGGATTCACTTTCTCATTATGTAAATAAAGCACGTGCGCTCACCCTTTTCATTGTCCACCGTACACTGCGTTTTCCCCTGGCACTGTTTGGGGACCACCACAGTTGCTATGTCCTCGACATCCTTCATCAGAGCATCACCGTCAACTCTGAGAATACTTTTAAGTCTGCTGAGCTCCCGTGGGGCATTCTTCTTTCTCTTCTCTGCCCGCATCTTCCGTTTCCACTTACTCCGTAAGCTTTTAGCCATGCTTTACCTGGAGGCCAACAAAAACAAACAAAGAAGAAAGTTTACTATTTACACCCTTGAATATCAAGGAAATGGCCGGGGCAGCGATCTCCTCAGTATCGGAACAAATGGAAGATAACCTACGATGTCTTCTATAAAGTGAGGATCAACACAGAGCACATGGCGACTAAATACACGACTGTCAAGCCCCGACAGGCCAGTGACAAATTATAAATCAATCCATTCTCAAAGCTGCTTAGTAGATACCAAAGTTAATAAACGGCCTTAAAACTACCTACTGCTCTTCTGCCTTGCTCCAGCTCCCGGTCTTAACTCCTTCACAAAGTGTTTTGTGTGAACTTTTAAAAGTTAGAGCATAGCTTTCTGCCTTTTAAAGGATTCTTCTTTGTTGTTGTTTTTCGAGACAGGGTTTCTCTTGCTAGGTCTCAAACTCACAGAGATCCCCCTGCCCTTGCCTCCCGGGTACTGGGATTAAGGATACGAGCCGCCACCACCGCCCGGCTTTTTAAAAATTCTTTAATGACATGGAGTATTCAGGCATCAGAGTTCACCCCGCTACTCCCGAGCCTCCTTCCACTCTGACCTCACCCTCTTCGGAGGAGCCTGCATAAAGCCCACACCACCCACGCCCACGTTCCTACCCTGGCATTCACGGTGCTGCGTCTGGAAATGGCTCTCCTCAAGGCTTGCTCTTCTCAGGCCCTCAGACTCTTTGTGTCACCCCTCCCTGCTACGTGCAGTTTCCACCCGGGGCTACCGTCACCCTCGGCGGACTGCAGGGTTAAGCGGCCCTTACTCGCCGCTGGATCCGCCCCCCCCCGCCCCCCGGGGGGACCGCGGCTCTGCAGACAGCGCAGGCTGCGTGCACCGGGGGATGGCTCGGTTGAACATCCTCTGATCGCCAGCAATCGCCGGTGGTCGAACGAGACCCGCACGTGGAGCGTGGCGGCAACCCCCTGGGCGAGCCCCAGCCGGCCAGCCACAACCCCGGGGGGAAGGAAGCGAGCTGGCGCCGCCGTGACGATCCCGAGGCTCGCCCTCCCGAGCCCCGCACCGGCTCGCCCCGCACCGCCAGGCCGAGGCCAGGGGCCGCAGCGGAGGTAGGGTCCGAGGCCAGTCCTCCACGCCGCAGAACTACGCCCGAGACCCACGCGACTCACCTGAGAAACACGACGGACCGCACTCCACGCGTACGACGCCAAACCGGAAGCCCCCGCACTTCCGCCTTCCGGTCGGAGCCGGCGCGCAGCATGCCGGGAATCCTGGGAGGCGTGGTCTCCGGAAGCCCGGCCCCCCCCGAAGAGCTGTGATGGTCTCCTGCAGAGGAGAGGTTGTGTTGGCAGAAAGCAGAAGGGGTTTCCTGCCGGGAGTGACGAGTTCTAAATCAAGCCATTCTCGAAGCCGCGGACGGGCCAAGCCCGGCGGCTGGGGGCCCTGCCTGGGACAACCTCAGGGATACGGGATACCCAAGGGATTGCTCAGCGTCCACCATCCTAGACTAGCCCTTAATGAGGTTTTTTTAGTTGCAGCCTAGAAAAGTTCCCATTCCCCTGAGGATCCCAGGATGTGCGCGTATGTGGGAGTGTACCAAAGTGTACGACTTAAACATGTCAAATTTACTGCGTGCCGATTTTATTTCAGAGCTGTCCCCCGACGCAGAAAATAATCCTCCCCTATCCCCAAGAATTTAAAGGGTAAAACGATCTATTTCTTTATCCAGTGTTGACCTGTCCAAACCATTACACTCCTGAGAGAAAGCCAAAACTAGGATGACTGAGGTTACACAGTATGTATGGTTTTGCAAATGCATCTAATTGCACAGGCTATGGGGATACTCAGGTCTCTTAACATTTGTGAGGCTGGGCGGTGGTGGCGCACGCCTTTAATCCCAGCACTCCGGAGGCAGAGCCAGGTGGATCTCTGTGAGTTCGAGGCTAGGCTGGTCTACAGAGCGAGATCCAGGACAGCTAGGGCTACACAGAGAAACCCTGTCTGGAAACACCCCCTCCCCCCAAAAAAAAAACTGTGAAAGATAGGGGTGGATAGTGGTGTCCTAGGGCCTAGATAGTACCTCATTCACTGATCTTCAGTAGGTGATTAGGCAACACACGTCAACTACCCAGTACTATCTGTAAGCAGTGTTTTATACAGATTACAGCACGCAGCAAAACCACAGAACTGTCTTTAAGGATTTATTTGGGGGGGGGGGGGAGTATGAGTGTTTTGTCTGATATAAATATGTGTCTTAGTTAGGGTTTCCTATTTGCTGTGAAGAGACACGATGACCATGACAACTCTTATAAAGAAAACATATCATTGTGGTGGCAGCTTACAGTTTCAGAGGTTCAGTCTGTTACTACCATAGCAGGGAGCATGGCGGCGTGCAGGCAGACATGGTGCTGGAGCTGAGAGTGCTACATCTTGCAGGCAACAGGAACTTGACTGACTGTCACACTGAGTGAAGGTTGAGACAAAGACCTCAAAAGTCACCCCCACAGTGACACCTTCCTCCAACAAGACCACATCTACTCCAGCAAGGCCACACCTAATAGTGCCGTTCCCCTTGGGGGCCATTTTCTTTCAAACCACCACAGTGTGTATATGCACCACATGTGTGCCTAGAGTCAGGGGAGGCCAGAAGAGGACATCTCATCCCCTAGAACTGGAGTGACAGTTGGCGGTGAGTCACCGTGTGGGTGCTGGGAACCGAACCTGGGTCTTCTGCAAGAGTAGCAGGTGCTCTTAACCATGGAACCATGTCACCAGCCCCCCAAAGTTATCTTTAATGATGGCCTATGAAATTCCTCTTTGGTTGCTAGTAGACTTGTGTCTTCTTATAGAATCCATGCCCAGTATAGCAATTTTTGAATTTTTTTTTAACCACAGGCAAAACACACGTGACATTAAAAACAAAAAGAAGTAAGTGCACACTGGATTTAAAAAAGCTTCCTTAAAGATATTCTAAATTGATGGCTTCTTGAGTCATGTACCAAAAGGCTATGACTTTTGAACAGAAACGTGGCAAGAGAAAACAACCTATTGTGGTATTGATATATTCCACAGTTCAGCACTGTATTACAACGCTCTTTTAAAAACTGAATTGGGAACTAAATAATTGAAAGCAAGTAGTTCTAGGGGTCAAATAGCATGGAGTTTTGTTGTTGTTGTTGTTGTTTTTGTCTTGTTTTAATATTAATTCCCTCAAACATTTAAGCATGAACTCTAGAATGGATACTTTCTGAAAGGTAGAAGAATCGGGCTTGAGAAAGGTCAGACCCAAGAGGATCTGAGTTCGATCCTTAGAACCCACATTTTTTTTTTTTAAAGAAAAAATGTCCAGCGTTAGGCATACAGGCACTGGGATCCCTTGGGCTCCACAGCCAGCCTCTTTGACACCTGAGGAACGACAGCTACATGTGCAGGCACCTGCATACGGGCATGTACACAGACACACAGAAATTCAAAAGAACTGGAGCAGGAATTTGGAACTACATGCATAGTTAGTGTTGCTGAACACTCGGCAGGAAAACAACTGATTTCTCACCTAAAAGGCGCGTGACACAACTGGCCCTTGGCAGTGAGTGGGGCTCACAAGGCCAGGTCTTTGCGTGGGATTCCTGAGTCCCCGGGATCAGAAAGCGTTCTGCACTTGAGAGGGTGACTTCCAGTTCCCACAACGGTTGAGCTAGCAGGACTGTGTACTACAGGGATAAAGGTTAAAGGCCTGGATCTGACTGCCCACGCCACAGGGACTCCATCACACGGACTAAAACCAGGTCTGAGTTCTGCAGAGAACTGGCGGCTGATAACACGGTCCACTGCATCTCTGTTTTTTTGTTGTTTGTTATTCTGAGACGGGGTTTCTCTGTGTAACAGTTCTGGCTGTCCTGGATCTCGATCTGTAGACCAGGTTGGCCTCGAACTCACAGACATCTGACTGCCTCTGCCTCCCGAGTGCTGGGATGAAAGGCGTGCGCCACCGCCGCCTGGCTCCACTGCACCTCTTTGTCCACAGGATGTGTTCAGCAATCAAAAGCTCTCTGATGCTTCCGTTTTCTCCGCTCCCCGCTACTTCTGTCCTGTGCACCGTGAGTTGCCTGCTTCTCTGTGTCCTACTAATTCTATTTTCTTGGTTATTGAGCACACAGGTTCACCTGTATGTGATATGAAAGAAAATTAAGTTTTCATGTTCCTATACTCATCGATTCTTTTGTGGGTATATTCCCTGCCTGGCAAACTCTTATTGCTTGACATAGAAGGACACATACAGTGATGTGAATACCACTGCAACAGTAAAAACCAAAAATTAAAAAAAGGTCTAACCATATAAAATTTGTTGCTATTAAGTATAAACACCATTCACTTATGGAATAGATTTTACACCAGTGATTTCCATTTATAAACTAGGCATTTGAAGAGCTCAGCAGTGGGGCTGGAGAAATGGCTCAAGGATTATGAAGAGCACGTGCTGCTCTTTCAGAGAACCCCAGTGCACTTTCCACGTCTCGACCACCTGAAAGTCCAGCTCCAGGTGATACAATACCTCCCTCTGGCCTCTGCTGACACCACGCATTCACAAAGTATACAGATGTGCATGCAAAACTCTTATTTCCAAAAAAGCTAAATCTACTCATTCTATTATTTTGAATTACAGATGAGCAACTAGTTATGGCTAATTTAGGACTAAAAAATGAATAAATAAGCCAGGGGTGGTGGTATATGCCTGTATTCCCAGAATGCAGGAAGCTGGCATAGCAAGACCATGAGTTGACCCTGCCTCAATTTACAAAAACAGTATAAAACAAGTTTTATATCTCATGTCTGAGATTCTAAGTCAAGGATGTGGAAATGAAATAACACAGAGAATAGTAAGATTCTAAAGCGGAGAAGAATACAGAATGCCAAGAAAGGTCACAAATGATTTTAATACTCAAGTGTAGTTCAAATGTTTTACATAATAAAATGGTCTCCGTAGACTGTTCAATTACTTTTTATTAACTGCCTCCAGAAACCTCAGCAGGTGCAGGAACAGATTGATGATGTCCAAGTAGAGACTGATGGCAGCTAGCACATACTCTTCAGGAGACAGTCTGTGCATCAGCGAGTGGGTATCATAGATGATGAATCCACAGAAAAGAAGGGCGCCCAGAGAAGACAAGAGCAGCTCCAAGGTTTCACTATAGAAGAAAACCTATAAGCAAGGAATTAAAGAAACATGTTCACACTTAGGGTCGTGTTAGACCTACTTCAGTTCCTTTTCATAGCATCTACCGCTACCTGCTTCTGTGACCATGGCACACAACACTGATGTATGGATGTTACAGGCGGAAAGACGGAAGACAGATAGATCTCAGGTCACATTTGTTTCACAGACTTATGTTTGGATAACCAGATAGCTTTCTTTCAATTAGGTTAGCTACTTGACTTTGAATAGTAGCATTCTAAACATAAACTGTTATTTATTTATTTATTTATTTATTTATTTATTTATTTATTTATTTATGTGTAGTTCTGATGCCTGTCCTGGATCTCACTCTGTAGACCAGGCTGGCCTGGAACTCACAGAGATCTGCCTGGCTCTACCTCCCAAGTGCTGGGATTAAAGGCGTGTGCCACTGCCCACTGCCCAGCCATAAATTGTTTTTAAATGTCACTTTTTTTTCTTTTTTCTTTTTGGTTTTTCAAGACAGGGTTTCTCTGTGTAACAGCCCTGGCTGTCCTGAAACTCACTCTGCAGACCAGGCTGGCCTCAAACTCACAGAGATCCACCTGCCTCTGCCTCCTGAGCGCTGGGATTAAAGGCGTGCAACACCACGCCCTGCTAAAATGTTACTTTTTACTAACTAAGTTTTTTTTTTTTTTATGACATCTACTTATTTATTAAGACTGTGCACACCACACCACAGCAAGCACACAAGAATATGGAGGTCAGAGAACAACTTGCCAGAGTCAGTCCCCGCTTCCACGCTGTGGGTTTCAGGGATTGAATTCAGGCCATCAGGCTTACAGGCAATTCCCTTTACTCTCATCAGGCCCTCCCTCTCAGAATTAAATGTGCTGCTGGGAGGGTGGCCGCTATATATAATAAGGGCCATTTTGGGTGCAATTTCACTTACTGTACAATCATCTTTTCCTCAATCCGTAATAGTGATTAATAGAAGACCATGATTTTGACTGAAATTATCCTATAAATCCTATAATGTAGAAAGTGTCCTCTATAAACAACTCTCCAGGAATTTTAGTTGACTTATGTTGATGTAGGCAGAATTATATTCAAGTTAAATGTTCTAAAACAACTCACCTTCAAGAATCCTGCCAAGCACAAAATCCACAAAACAGCAAACAGCCTAGAAAAAAATAAAAATAAAAAATTTAACAGTTTACAATACTGTTCCTTACTAAAACACTTTTTTTGTAAAGTTTTTTATTTTTTATTTTATGTGTATGAGTGTTTTGCCTGTATGTATGTATGTGTACCATGTGCCTGCTTGATACTTGAAGAGGTCAGAAGAGGGCATCAGGGCCTCTGGAACTGGAATTAGGGATATTCCTAATTGTGGTAGTTAGAATTGATCCCCATAAACTCATAGGGAGTTGTGGCTTTGTTGGAGTGGATATGACCTTGTTGGAGGACGTGTGTCACTGTAGGGGTGGGCTTTGAGGTCTCATATATGCCTAGTGCCTCAGACACTTCCTGTTGCCTACACGATGTAGGATTCTCAGCTACTTCTCCAGCACATCTGCCTGCATGCCGCATGTCCCACCATAATGAAAATGGACCACACCTCTGAACTGTAAGCGAGCCACCCCAATTAAATATTTTCCTTTATAAGAGTTGCCGTGGTCATGGTGTCTCTTCACAGCAATAGAAACTAAGACAGAAGTTGGTACCAGGGACTAAGGTATTACTGTGACAGGCCTAACCATGTTTTTGTTTGAAGGAATATGGGACCTTGGTTGGGTCTATGAATTAAAAACGCAGTTGAACGCTTTAATTCTACTAGGAGCATGGAAGACAGTAGTGCTGAGTGTGATTTCATGAACTCTGAGTTTGAGGCCAGCCTGGTTTATAGAGCAAGTTCAAGGGCAGCCACACTTAGGCAGTACAGGTAACAACCAAAAACAGAAAGCTGGTGAAGACGTAATTGAACAAGGGAGCCGTGTTCCAACCCCAGCAAGCAACAGAACTTGGCAGTTTTGGCCACATGGTTCTGACTTTAGAGTTACAGATAGAAGAAAGGGGTTGTGGAATTTGCATCCACATCTATGGAAAGCCTCTGAGGCCGGGCATGTGTCAGGGGTGTCCCTGAATGGAGGCCTAGAGAGGCCATTGTGTGAAGCTTTGAAGTTGAAACCTGGATTGCCTTGGAGACCCCATGATGTTAAAGATACCAGCCTTGTGGGATACCTGCTGAGGAAAGCTGCTAACAGGGACTGGAACCAGCCCAACAGAAAGAAGTGTCCTGAAGTCAACAAAGCTGAATGGAGTTAGAGAGCTGAAGAGCGTTTTGACGTCAGACATGGAGATGCAGAATGTGGAGTTTGCCCAGCTGGTTTTCAGTCTTGCTTTGGTCCAGCATTTCCTCACTATGCTCCCTTCTCTACATTTTGGAATGGTAATACATACCCTGTGCCAATATATGTTGGAAGTATGTGGACTATTTGTTATTGTGATTTTACAGGCAATTATACTTAAGAGATTGTGTGAATCTCAGAAGAGAATTTGAACTTTGGACTTTTAAACATTGTTGAGACTGTAATAGACTTTGTGGTACGGTGTATCAGACATTTGAGAAAATCTAACTTGAGGAAGCATATAAGACAAGACTTACTACTTACCCTGCTCCAAACTTGCTGAAATCTCTCTTTGACTGTAGAGTATAGGCAGTCAAGCCAAGAAAGACTGCAGTAGTCAGTATAAAAGCTTGCAGAACCAGGTACACATTATAGAAAGTAACTGCAAAAATAAAGCTGATTAAATCATGCACAGACAAGCGATACTAAACAGCCTTGTCTAGACTGACAAAAGTTTTCTTACATTTTAGTTTTTTAAAATGTTTTCATTGCATGTATTGATTATATATATACATAATAATGGGTTTCACTGCAGCATTTTCATATATGTTCACAATGGATTAAATCATATCCACTCCACTACTCTCTTGTCCCCACCTCCTCACACTTTCTTCTGTTTCATTCACCAATTAAAAACACTTAAAATTCTTCAGAATATATTGATACAGGAAACTATACTCATAATAAAATTAAAATGCTCCAAAATAGTTATTTATACAAATAAAGTAGGTCACATTATTGTATAATTAACCAAACAATAAAGATATTCTATAGATAATCAGGAGCGGCCACAGCTGTCCCTGTGGTTGTGAATGACAGTGACCTGGGTCTTCTAGCTTGCTATGCATTCCTGCATAGTAGTAGCAATGCTAGCAATCACCCGCACAGCTGAATCAGTTGAGCAGCCCAATCCAAGGCAACTGTGCAAGAAAAAACACGTCTGCCATTCACCCACTCTACAGAGCACAGAAACCAGTCATTGCCTGCATCATAGCTAAGTTTGTATGTCTCGGAGCACACTGCTGTGGAGTTTACCAAATTCCGTTCAGCAGCAGAATAATGCTCCTGAGCGGTAATGGCGACTGTAGTATATAACTGTTACTGTTTTAACAGAAAGGTAACTTCAGCTTCTTTCAAGGGGATTAAGGGTTTTGAACTCCAAGCACTCAAAGTCATTCAAGGTTTTTTCCAAGATTAATTGCCCTTGTTATTTCTCTTAATAAGTCATTAAAATGTTTGCTTATGGCATTACAGAATTTGGAAGATGAACATGGAAATACATATAGTAATTTTTACTTCTTGTCAATAATTTGGCATTCTGATCACAATAGAATACTGCAATCCATAAGGAAAATAATCTTCTCAGACTATTTCATCTATGTATTTTATTTGTGATATGTATTTATGTGTGACCACACACAGGAAGTCAGAAATGGAAATGACTGTGTGTCCTGTGGTGCCGTTTGGGGAACTCGAGGGTGAAGCAGTCACAGCTTGACGGGGACAGTTCTTAGGGAGTGAGCTGTGACAGAAGAGCCCTTGGGAGTAGGGGAGATCAACTCTAGCATCTTGTTTTAGTCAACAGGGAAATCACAAATGAAAAACTATTCTCAATTCCTTCTGTTTCCCTTCAACTTTTCCATTTCCTCTCAGCTCGGGTGAACTATGTAAAGTATAAATATTTGACTTTTGCTTATCGGCAATCTTCACTCTGTGCCATGTTTTTAATATGACATCCCATGAGGTTAAACTTTAACCCCAAATACCTCGTTATCTAAAAGATTTTGTTTACAGGAAAGTGGTAACACATAAAGGAACTTACCAACAACTGCCACAGTCAGAGCTTCCAACAGTGTCTAAGAAAGGAAACTGCAATTAATGAATGCACGAGAACTGGACAGTATCCCACGCACACACCCTCACTTCTAGCAGTCCAGTACGGTCCCATGTGAACGGTCTCATGTTAGCCTCAGAGAAGCCTTGTGACATACAGAGGGCAGGACCGTACAATCCCAATGGGATGGAAATGAGGCCTCAATGCACTGTGAAGCCTTCCATTCTCACTGTGGCTCTGTAACCTTTAACCAGATTTTTTTCATCTGTAATAGGAAGTTTATATAGAATTAACATAGAAAATTATATTTTCTCGTCCTGGATAATATCAATAAAATGATACTGCAAAATCATGTGTATGTCTTGAAAAACCTCAACACCTCACACAAAGAAACATAAGAGACATAAAATATCTTGTTATGTACTTTGCTGAGGCAGCTTAAAACAGCCTTGAAATAAAAATCTCTTTCTTCCCCAGCCACAGAATTTGTACCTGGACATCTGGTTGTTCAGATAAAACAGTACATTTGTAGCCTCCCTTGCAGCTAGGTCTTACCACATGACTATATTCTAAGCCAAATTAGCTGAGTGGTACACAGCAACTGGACTGAGCTCTAAGAGCACATGGTCTGGCCCCCACATCACTTTGTTCTCCTTATTTCTACTGGATGTTATTCAGATAGGGCAGTGTGCTATCATCTTATACTATGCAATACTTTAGGAGTGCCTTAACCACAGGGGTGGCTGAGCTCAGGATAACGCCTATGGATTATTTTGTATTAAGTCATGTCACAAGTAGCTGAACTCTTGCCAAAACAAAAGATTTATATTCTAGTCTCTCTTTCTCCTTGACTGTATCATCTCTAGTTAGAGCTTATCAACTGTTTGACAAACAAAGGCAAAGCCAGAAGTAACAGCAATGGCTGTGTAATTATACTGTTAGGAAGCATTCGCTGTACTCCATCCTACCTAGAACCAGCAGTCCTCAGAACCAGAGGAAAAACAGTATTGGAACTTGTACAGGGATGTGGAGGCAGTGAAACTAGTACCATGCCTCAGTGACTGGTAATTCCAGGGAACCAATAACGGATCATAGAAACGGACTCCACTGTTGATGTGTGTGGCATGACAAGAAACCTCACCCTGCACTGAAGCACCTGAAGGAAGCTGGACACTGTAAACAGTCGTGTAGATGAGAACACAATGTCACACTGAAACCACTGCACCACCCTGAAATAGTGCTTTTTGAAAAACATAAGTACACACATGTATGCACACACACACCCTGACAGAGCTGGTAAAATTCCCTTCCTTTCTTACTCTGCTGCAGAAGGACAAAAGAAAAAACAAAAATCAATAACCACAGCAGCAGCAGCAGCAGCACCAGAGGTTCACTGAGCAGTGAGAAGGAAGTGCGTTTTACAGACTTCCTTATTGGCTAGACCACTTTAGCTAAGCACATGATGAACAGGTCACATAACAACAGTGACATCTTGCTCATGAAACCTCCGGCTGATGTTTTTCTAGTCAGAGCTCTCTCTGCTGGGCAAAAGGGGTGTCTATCCTGTTCTACAAAGAAATCAGTCTTTCTGAAAGGAGGTTGCAACAGATTTGAAGATCAACATTTTTTTTAATATTTATTTTTATCTTATTGTGTAACTGCTTGCCTCTATGTATTTATATTTGTATGTGTCCCATGTGCACTTGGAGACCAGAAGTGGATGCCGGATCCCCTAGAACTGAACTAGAGTTTAGAAAGTTGTGAGTCACCATGTGGGTGCTGGGAGCTGGACACTGGTCCTCTACAAGAGCAGCCAGTGCTCTCAACCACTGCGCTATCACTCCAGAGTTGCTTCTAAATCAATTCTTTTTATGTGTGTACGTGATATGTGCATGGGATGGGTGTTCCTGCCACAGCAAACCAGTGGAGGCCACAGGACAACTCTGTGGAGTTGGTTCAGTCCTCCTTTTACATGGATTCTAGGGACTGAGCTCAGGCCATCAGACTCGGACAGTAAACATCTGTACTGACGGAGGCATCTTGCTGGCTTTGTTTGTTTGTTTGTTTGCCTCCTCCCTGTCTCCTGTCGCACAGATGAGGCAGTATTAGAATCTGACTCAAGGACTGGACACGTTACGTCAGTCAGCATCCACACTGTGACACCCGCTGATCAGGTGCCTTCTAAAGGGAATCCGAAGAGAACGAAGCTGTGGCAGTGAGATCCGAGGCAAAAGGAAAAGGAACTCCGTGGGACCAATGACAGGCCACCAGATTAAACCGAGAACAGGCGGAAACAGTGGGGCCGGTGACACAGGGAAGAGGTGGCAGTGAGAACAGAGGCCACCACTCCATTATCTACAGCATCACCTCTAGAACCTCCTCCCGAGTTGTGGAGAACTGGGAGATGTGAGCTGCTGAGCTTCCAAGCTCTTACACCCTGAAAATAAACTCCCTGTTGGAGACAGCGTGGGCTGGAGCTAATACACTTACAGGGATTCGGATTTAAATGAATAAACTCTGAAGTCATGAGCATCATTTTAATATAAACTCATTTCCAGAAGTTTCATTTCACAAACTGTCTTTATTTGAAGCATTTTACTCACATCAGTGGTCTCTTTCCTCTTATTTAACAACATATATCGTGTTTGGAATGTTTTGGAGGAAACAGTCAGGGCAGAATCCAAGGTCATGAGAAGAGACAAAATAATGTAAAAATGCACACAGCCTTGCCAATCTTATTCAAGTTAAGAAGAAGTTTTTGTAGATGTCAACTGGGATCTTAACTTTTACAACTGTCTCAACAAGTAAATCAAACTTAATGTTAGGTTCTCCCATCTATAAATTTCAAACAAGTTAGAGAAGCGTATCATTTGAGCAAAATGGCCCTTTAAGAGTTTTGAGTGAAGACATGAAAATAACACAGAAGAATGAATACAAGCACACGTTCTCTAAGTTCAAGCCACAATATAGTCACCACCCCCCATTCCAGGAAATTAGAGGCAGAAAGTGCCACATGGATGACATATCTTATAATGTTCATTCTATGTGTGAGAAAAATTAGGTACAAAAAGGCTAACTGCTTTGTGAAGCCAGGTTATGTGACTCCAGTACTTGCCACTAAATTCTAATAACAGAAGGCCCACTAAAGGAGAGAATAGCTAAACGTTCTAAAAGAGCATACATCTATAACTCATTTCCTAATATATTCTAATTAAAAATTCATGGCTCCGTGGGTGCTCGCTGTGCCGGCATGAGGACCTGAGATTCCCCGGTGCCCAGATACAAGGTCTGGTGTGGTGGCACATATTTGTGACCTGAGTGCTACAGGGCGGAGACTGGTGGACTCCTGCAGCTTACCACTCAGCAAGTTGAGCTGAAACGGCATATTCAAATTCGCTGAGACCCTGTCTCAAAACGAAGCTGGGGGATGGAAGAGCAAGATACCCAACGCCAACCTCTGACCCCCACATGCCCGTGCACAGGCAAACAAACACCTGTGCACACAGCTCGATTTTATCCTGCCACTGTCACACACACACACACACACACACACACACACACACACACACACACACAATTAAACAAGCATTTTGGAAGCTCAGGCTAAATGCTAATGGCATAGAAAATATGAAAGTAAGTACTCACAAATGCAAACAGCAGGTAGAGGTTCAGAGGATGTGTGTGTCTGTGCAAAGTTAACGCAAAAATCAAGCCCAGAGATCCGAGAGCAAACACCAAAATTAAAGCAGGGCTGAAAGACATAACATTAAAAAGCATTTCAAGCTTAAAAAAAGCAGGGATAATGGTATACAATTTAGTAAAATCGATGTATTTTCTATGTTCATAAAAGTTCAAGAAAAAAATCTGGATCTATACAAACAGAATAACTTAGAAATAACTGGAAAAGTTGAAATTGTGTAAGATGGGAATGGCATAGTCATAAGAGACTGGGAGAGGGCTGTAAAGAGTGGGAGGGGGCTGTAAGAGAGTAGGAGGGGCTGTAATGAGTGGGAGGGGCTATAGACGAGTGGGAGGGGCTGTAAGAAAGTGGGAGTGGCTTAAGGAGTAGGGGGCTGTAAGAGAATGAGAGGGGCTGTGAGAGTGGGAGGAGCTGTAAGAGAGTGGGAGGGACTGTAAGAGAGTGGGCGGGGCTGTAAGAGTGGGAGGGGCTGTAAGAGAGTGGGCGGGGCTGTAAGAGTGGGAGGGGCTGTAAGAGAGTGGGAGGGACTGTAAGAGAGTGGGCGGGGCTGTAAGAGTGGGAGGGGCTGTAAGAGAGTGGGCGGGGCTGTCTATCCATCTCTCCTTTACTAATGTCCTTCACAATGGACTAATGTTTGTAATTAAAATAATATTTTGTCAACTAAAATACAATGAACAAGAGATATTAAATTAGAAATGAATTTTACACGTGACTACTCCTTTAGGGTATTTACCACAAGGCTATAATTTAAATAATTATATCCCAGAGTAGTCAATTAATAGTTCACAACTCTCCTTTGGTAGAAGGAGCGGGGGGACAAACTACTTCTTAGAAAATAGTCATGAAATTTGTAGGCAAATGGATGGAACTAGAAAGAATCATCCTGAGTGAGGTAACCCAGACCCAGAAAGACAAACACGGTATGTACTCATTCTTAAATGGATATTAGACACAAAGCAAAGGATAACCAGGCTATATAATCCACAATCTCAGAGAAGCTAGGTAAAAAGGAGGACCCTAAGAGGGACACACATGGAGGGCCCCAGGAAGGGAAAATAGTTAAGATCTCCTGGGTAAACTGGGAGGGGAGGTAGAAGGGAAGGGACGGGGATGGGTACTGGAGGGACTGAGATGCCAAGTGGAGGAAGGGATGGAGAGGGAGAGCAAGAAAGAGATATCTTGGTAGAGGGAACATTAGGGGGTTAGGGAGAAACCTGGTGCTAGGGAAATCTCCAGCAATCCACAAGGATGACAGCTAAGACTCCTAGCAATAGTGGAGAGGATGCCTGAACTAACCTTCCCCTATTATTAGATTAGTGACTACCCTAATTGTCATCATAAAACCTACACCCAGTAACTGATGGAAGCAGATGCAGTGATCCACAACCAAGCACTGGGCTGAGCTCCTAGGCTTCAGCTGAAGAGAGGGAGGAGGGATCACAGGAGCAAGTGAGGTCGAGATCATGATGGGGAAAACCACAGAGACAGCTGAACCAAGCTGGTGGGAGCTCATGGACTCTAGCCTGTCAGCTGGGGAACATGCATGGGACCAAACTAGGCCCTCTGAATGTGGGTGACAGTTATGTGACTAGATCTGTTTGGGGAGCCCCTGGCAGGGGGACCAGGCCTTATCCTGGCTTTTTGGAACACATTCCCTAGTGGGGGGATACCTTGTTTAGCCTTGACACTGAAAGGGGAGGGTTGGTCCTGCCTCAACTTAGTATGTCAGACTTCTTTGTTGACTCCCCAATGGAGGCCTTATCCTCTCTGAGGAGTAGATAGGGGTGGGCTGGGGGAAGGGGAGCAGGAGAAGGAGAAGCAGGGGGAACTGGGATTGGAATGTAAAATGAAAAAAAAAAACTTCTTTTAAAAATAAAAGAAAATAGTCGTTCCTTTTTTTTTTCTTTCAAATAAAGAAACCATATTATTTTTAGCCACTTAAATACTTATGCCGAGAGGAAAATCTTTAGTAAGTGATTGATCAGGTACAGCTCCTCTAGCTAGTTCTTCAGACCTCTCAGTAAAATTATTCTAGCAACAACACAAGATTAACACAGCCACACACTCTTCATGTAACTTTATTTTGCAAGTACAGACTTGGGCTTTGAGAACAAGACAGACAATAAAACAAAATAATTATTGTTGTTTTTTTTTTTTTTTTGGTTTTTCGAGACAGGGTTTCTCTGTGTAGCTTTGCACCTCTCCTGGAACTCACGTGGTAGCCCAGGCTGGCCTCGAACTCACAGAGATCCGCCTGGCTCTGCCTCCCGAGTGCTGGGATTAAAGGCGTGCGCCACCACCGCCCGGCTAAAACAAAATAATTATGATGTAAACAGCAAAAATCCTTTTCTTTTTTAAATTTTTATTTTATTTTGTTTGTGTGCTGTAGGGGGAGGGGCAGGAGTATTTGAGTGCACGGTGTACAGGTGTGGAGGTTTGAGGACAACTTACCGCGTCAATTTTCTCTTTTAACCTGTGGGTCCTGCAGCTCATGAGGCGTGGCATGGTTTTCCAGGCTGAGCCACCCCAGCAGTCCACAGTACTAACTCTTAACCCAGGAAATGATGGCTTAACCCCGGAAAACTGTAAGCTAAAATGAGGTAAAATAGTGTACTGTGAACTATTGTCCATCAAAAATGAATCAGGCTCCCAGGAGTTAAATGATGGACTTTTTTCATTTTTTTTTTCCCCCAGAGCTGAGGACCGAACCCAGGGCCTTGCTCTTGCTAGGCAAGCACTCTACCACTGAGCTAAATCCCCAACCCCCATCTTTTTTCATTTTTAAAGTTAATAGAAAAAAGTATATTCATAAGATGAAATATCTGGAAACGATTCAGAATTGTCTCCTCCTCTTACCTTTCATGGACAAATGTCCGCACAGACTCGAAATACAGGAACAGGGCAGAGGTCACTGTGGTTAGGAGAACTTGTAGAGAGAGGATGCTGTAGACTTTTCTGAGGAAGGCTAGGAGAGAGGGAAATAGAACACGTGAGGGACCATTTTCCAAACTATCTGTCCCTCCATCAGGACCAAATTTCTCAGGAAAAAAAAATAGAATGTTTTTGTTTTTGTTTTGTTTTCGTTTGGGGGGTGACAGGGGCATGCGCCACGCCTGGCCTGTGGAGCTAAGAGGAGAATGTGCCACGGTCAGACCCCCCCCTCCCACCACGTGAGTTCTAAGGATCTGACTCTGACTCTGCAGGCTTGGTAGCAAGCCCTTTTACCCCGTGAGCTATCCCACGGCCTGAAACACTACGTTTTCACGGGCATTTTTTTCTTTAACCTTAATCTAAATAATAAAGCCTGTAACTAAACCTAGAGGGAGAGAAATAATTTACAAAATCAGGAGTATCTAGTCCTCCAAAGGCCATAAGCTTAAAAAAAAATTAAATTTGTGGTTCAGACAGTAAATATTTTCATCATAATAAAAAGAAACTATCAAATGCCTATTTGTATGCAGAGCATTCAACAAGGAAAGAGAAAAACACAGTATTTTTTACAAAATGGTTCGACTTTGGATATGAAAAGCAGAAATAAAATATAGCTAGACATAATTTTTGAAAATCTTAATTTCCACACCTATGAAAATGCTTCAAGACGAAACTCCTTAACAGTAATATAAAGTTCTTTGCTTTGCTGCTCCATAACTCAGACAGATGTCACTAGGATCTGTCTGTTTATGTCTCTAGGTGTTTTGCATGCATGTATGTCTGTGCACCACATGCAATACCAGAGGAGGCCAGAAGAGGGCATCAGATCCTCTGAGACTGGAGTTACAGAAGGTTGTGAGCTGCCAGGTGACTGACGGGAATCGAACCCACATCATCTGGGAGAGCAGCCAGTGTTACTAACTGCTGAGCCATCTCTCCAGCCCCTAACCATAGTTCTGCGACCACTCTTATTTCTTTTGTCCCATCTTCCTGTTTCGTTCCTCTATATATTTTAGCATACTTCTTTAGGGTCTGTATTGCCTGCTTTCCCATCCAAATGACAACTCTTGATTGCTGAGGATTGACATGCCATCTGTATACTGCTATGTACAAACATCAAGTATACAGCCAGCCTCTAAATGAAGGAATATGTTCACATTCACTCACACAGCTAAAGAAATGCAAATCAAAACAAGATCACGTTCTCTCTCATTTCTTTTTTAGACAAAGTCTCATTATACTGCAGGCTGGCCTCTAACTCATGATCATCCTGCCTCCACTTAAAAAATGCTGGGATTATAAGTGTGTAGGCCACATCTAGCCTGCTTTATGAGTAAGGCTTTCTTGGGACTCAGTCACACTCACCCTTGGATATAGCCTCTACAACTGCTTTTGACAGTGGGGACAAACTGTATGTCTCAAGAAGCTGGAAATATTTACTACTTGGCCACTCCCTGATCGACTACGTTGCCAGTTCAAAAAGCTTCGTAAAAGGATTGGTAAGGGTGAAAAAAGGTACCCTGCTATATTGTTTGTTGGGCAGTTAACAGTGACAACACCAATCAAATTTAAAATGCATCTAACTTTTACCTCTATTTGAAGGATGGAAGGTAACTCTTAAGAGATGATGGCTAAATCAATTATGGTAATATACACTACAGAAGACCACCACATTTTACAAGATTGTAGTAAAGTTGTACGACAGCGATTTTTAAAGACAGTAAGTAATCATATAAAATTACAATGTGACTTGTGAACAATGAGGTTGTATTCATGAGTGTGCAAAACAGTAGTATCTTAATTTTTCCAAACTACATATAACATACTGATAAAACAGACTAGGTCAACACTAATATGGAGAGTATGTACATTACAGTGGACTAACTGTATGGACTACTCAGTACTATGAAAGTACTTAAGGTGGACGCTACACTCAGAAACAGATTCTCATACAATTTTTCCATTATAACTTTCGGGTTCATTGCTTTCCAGCAGTGAGCCTTGATTAGAAAAGAAGTACAGTTTTCCAAAAGTATCTTTTAGAAAATGTATACACTATAAATAGCTACTTTGTTTATTTTTAAAGGAAGCGTTTTATTTAGCTTTTTAATTACTAAAGGAATAGCTGAAAAATCTAATAAACACAGATGTGATCAGTTATAAGCCCAGTTTCCAGGGCTCCTAAGATGTTCCTGCATATTTAGCTATTCACACACAAAATCAGTACTGTTACATTCATGTGCACTACACAGAAATAAGTTAAGTATAAAACTATTTTAAAATACAAAACAGTTTACTTGAACAGAGATGGAATGGTTCTTCTAGGGATTGTGAAACCTGGTTTTTAGTATCATGCCAAAATACCAGAATTAGTGCTTCTAGTCCAAATTAGAGACATTTCAATGTTGAAATAATTGTCTGGCCCTTAAAACATCCTGTTATATTGCAGCAATTATGTTTACTTTAAAGATAAGAGATCTAGGGATCACAGTGGCCAAGAGGCTTGACTCTACATACTACCAACCAGACAGTATTTAATTTTGAACCCCTTAAGTAGGTTCTTTCTATAACACTACACTATGTTCTAACACCACTCTAAACGGGCACAATTCCCACTGTGACATTTGGTGAGCATTGAATAGCTCATCAAAAATTTCCTCTTTCCCCATGAGCTCCCCTCACATATAAAGCATAGGCACCGAGGGAATCCCACTTCCTCTTGAAACTTCCCTAGGTTATTTCCATTTTCAGGCTGTTGATTTCTCTCAAAAGCCCCTCCAAGCTTGGCATCTGGCACTTTAGAATTTAGTTAAGCTGCCACAGAAAAGGTACTGGCCAAATCAATGTTTGAAGAACGGCGATGTCACCTGTAAAACTTCTATTTATCTATCTAGCACAGAGTTGCTGAAGACAAATCAGATGCATTTATTAAACAGATCTTAATGATTTAAATTATTCCTTAAGCTACTACTTTGCCCTCCTGAAGCCTCTCTAAAAGATCTGCCATTGATACCCCTCAGAAGCATCTCCATAGAAACTTAACTTTCCTGCAATATCTGTCATCTCTGTCCCTGTCCTTCCCTGAAGTGATCCATTGTCTCATGTCATCATTTCTGGGACCAGCACGAGACTTTCTGTCCTGGCCACTCCCAGTACTTGCTACACAGACCAGCTCTCTTCTTACTCCAAACACTTCTGTAAAGGCAGCACTGTCCTGAGCAAAGTTAATGCTACAACCAACTACGGAATTCCTGGTAAATGTGAAACGATATCCCTGAACAACAACAAAGACTGGCAGAGAAGGTTCAATGGTATATTAAACGGTTCGCACGCGACTGCGTGGGATTTACTCCTGGAATGGCAGGATGGTTCCATACATGAGCATCAACTGTTATAAACCACATTCATAGAATGATAGACATGGGAGGGAATGCAGTCATTATCAACTGATGCAGAAGAAGCATCTGACAAAATTCTACAATGATTTGGGACTTTAAAAAAACTTAACTACGCATCGAAAGGGGCTAACTTACCATGATAAAGGACATACATGAAAAGGCTTGTCACCCTCCAAGTGCTGAGAACATGTGAATGTTGAGGGCAAGTATTCTCTCCCCTCTCCCTACCCCTGCCCTTTTCTCCCCTAAAAGGGCTATCTATTTCAATTCCCCTACCCCCTGCCGAGGCTCAGGAACATGAAAGGAGAGATGGAAAGAGTGTAAGAGCTAGGAAGATGGGAAGGAGCGCTATGAGACATCTTCTCCAAGGCACGGCAAACCACGGCACTCATGAACTTGCAGTGTCTATGGTTCCCTGCACGAGACCTGCACAAGGTCAAGCCAGTCAAAATGCAGTGTGGGAGGGACTCGCGATGCCCACTCCTAGCCAAGGAGCGAAGAGCTGTTGATGGCTGCTGGGGGAAGTGGGAGTCATTTTTCTTCCTTCTTGGCTGCTAGATGGCCCTATTCTCATGTAAATCTGGTCAGCACTGACTGGATTCAGTAGATTAAAAAACACACAGAAGCATATGAAGGTGAGAAAGGGGTGTTGAGGATATGGGATTGGATAGGATATGTTATAGACATGTACAAAACTGTCAAAGAATAAATTGAAAATGTGGACTAAAAAATGAAATACTACAATTCAAAAGCAATGATTGAAATGGTTTATCATAGAAGCTATTGGCATTTGATGGCAACTGGGGGTGTGTGGTAGTTTGAATAAGAATGGCCCCGCTAGGCTCATATATTTGAATGCTTAGTAACCCAGGAATGGTATGATTGGAAAGGATTAGAAGGATTAGGAAGTGTGTCTTTGTTGAAGGAAGTGTATTACTGGGGGTGGACTTTGAGGTTTCAAAAGCCCATGCCAGGTCCGGTGTCTCTCTGACTGTGGATCAGCATGTAGCTCTCAGCTACTGCTCCAGCTCCTGCCTGCATGCTGCCATGGTCACCGCTATGACGATAATGGACTGAGTCCCTAAAACTGTAAGCAAGCCCCAATTAAATGCTTTCTCTTGTAAGAGTCGCCTCAGTCATGGTGTCTCCTCACAGCAATAGAACACGGACTAAGACAGGGATTGAGAGCCAGTTTTCTTCGGGGATGTGGCTACCCATGCTCCAGTTCAAATCCTACTCCCATACAAGCAGCACTACCTGGATGCAGTGAGTTTTTTGGTTTTTTTTTAAAGGAACATTTGAAGTTGAGAGGAAAAAGCAGGCCAGGGCTAAGCAGGAACTGGCAGGGTTGGAAACTGGGGGTAGATTTGATCAAAACACATTATATGCAGGTATGAAATGCACACACAATAAAAGTATTCTTAAAATGGGTAATATCAAGAGAATGAAAGGACAAGCTATAGACTGGGAGAAAACATTTGCAAAAGATATATCCAGTAAGCAAAACAAGTAATGAAAATCTATTAAAATAGCCCAAATCCAAAATACTGACAAAACCAAATTCTGGCAAGGATGAGGAAGAATGTTCATTGTTCGTTGTTAGCAATGCAGGGTCACAGTCTGGCAGTTTCTTGCAGTACAGAACACATTCTTGTGTATGACCCAGCTATCATGCGCCTTGGTAATTATCCAAATGAATTGAAACTATGTACACACAAAAACCCGCACATGGGTGTTTTCAAAACAGTTTTATCTATAACGGCCCAAACGTAGAAGCAGTCAAGAGCGCAATGACCTTCAGCTGATATAAGAATGCACACTGGCACATACAGAGAGTGGAAGAGTCTCCAGTAGCAAAAGCAAACGAGCTATCAGGCCACAGAAGACAGGGGGCGGAGAATCTTAAATACATGCTGCAGTACCAAATGAATAATGCAAATCAGAAGTGGGGGGGGCACCCAATGTATCATATGATCGTAACTGCGTGGCATTCTGGAGCAGGCAGGAGAGAAAGGAAGAATGAAAGTCAGACAGACATATGCTATGACATCGACACGCCTTGAAGACATTATTCTAACAGAAACATGCCAGTTACAAAGACTAAACTGTGTGATTGCCTTTTAGTGAGGCATGTCTACTAGCTTTATACAGACCGGAAATAGAATGGTGGTTGTCAAGGGCAGAGGAGGTAGGCAACGCCAAGCTATTTAATGGGTACAGTTTCGCTTTTGCTTTGAAAGCTGAGAAAGTTCCGGATAGGAAACACAACAGCGTGCCAAAACAATACTATAGCACTGTACCTCAAAAGAGGCCAGGGTGGCAAATTTTCTCCCACGAGTACTTTGTCATAATTAATACAGTTTAAAAGCTGAGCTCACTTGTCGAAATAATTTCAGAATCCACTCTAGGAATATCGTGCTGGGTAGGCACCAAGATTCTTGATGCGTCAGAACCAATTTCAAAATTCCTTTTTTTTTCCAGAACCGGTTTCAGCTGCCCAAGCAGGTTGAATCCGGGGCAGCTTCTGTAAACAGCTGGCCTGCGGTGGACAGTGAATTCTGCTTCCTTACCGGACACCGAAGAGCTTCAGTTAAAAATAATAATAACTTTGCACGGGATAGCGCAAAACCACTTGGTGCTGCCAGGACCTTAGGCATCGATCTGGGAAACTTCTAAGTCACTATGCAAACGTAAGCTGGGTTCTAGACCGCACGGAGAGGGAGGAATGACCGAGATGGTCAAGTCTCGGTTGCCACCAGCTCTCAGCACAGGGGAATAAAATAAATGAGGGCATAAGCCAGAGGTTCTCAACCCGTGGGGCTCGACCCCTTGGGGGTGGGGTGGGGTGTCGAATGACCCTTTCACAGGGGTTGCATATGGGATATCCCTGCATAATCCGATATTTCCATTACGATTCCTAACAGTAGCAACGTAACAGGAGCAACGAGAATAATGTTGGGGGGTCAGCACAGCCATGAGGCACTGCATGTATTAAAGGGTGGCAGGCTTAGGGGGGGCAGGTTCTCACCCTGTGGGTCGCGACCCCCCGCCCTTCCACCAGGGAAAGGTTGAGTGACAACCGCTGGCACCGCCGTCGCAGGCGATCGATCCCGCCCTGACAGCCCGCACACCGGGGTCCCTCGGCAGACTCCTTCTCGCCCAGCCCCCTGACCACCTACCCATGCGGATGTGCACGCTGGCCGACGCCACGCAGCTGCCGTAGTTGAAGTCATCCTCGATGGAGGAGCGGGGATAGCACGGGTCCGAGTCGGCCATGGCGCCAGCAGCAGCAGCACCGGCACAGCCAGCCCGGGCCGAGGAGGGAGCGGGCAAGCACTGACCACAACCGCCTTCGCCCACTTCCGGGATGGCCGCCAGACAGAACTAGCCGAACCGCCTCGCTGCGCCGAGCGCCGAGCCAGTCGATCACCGCCACTAGGAGGGGGAAAAAAAAATTCTCTGGTGGGAGGACACAGGCTGCTCCCTCCCGCGACCTCGGGAGGGAAACTTTCCTAGGCTTTTCCGCAAAATGTTTCTCTAGGCCTTTCCCAGAACAAGTGCTCAACGTGATAGGATTCATGGATGAATTCAGCAACCTCTCCCATTGATCCACTTCTTCAGTAATCACGCCAGGAACGCACTTCTGATGAAATTATGTTTAAGCAATAATTAGACCTACGCTTACTGAGCACTTCTTTTAAAACAGATTTTTTTTTTTTTTTTTTTTATGTCTTGAAAGGCAAGTAGGAATCCACTAGCGGGATGTCATGCATGGTCTCAAGGAACCAACGTTTGCAAACTGAGAGGGCAAAGTTCACGCGGTGGTGTCGGCGACAGGTGGCAAAGAATGAGCACAGATAAACAAAGGCCAGACAGCTGTATGCAGAATGTGGAATTCATGGCAAAAGCCGGGAGATGAATGATGAATTAACCTCCCACAGAGAAAGCGGCAACAGTGCGATGCATCTGTCACTACAAACAAGAGGCGTACACTCGCCAAAGAAATATTCCTGGACGCCTGTAATTTTGTTTATTTTTATTTTTTTTTAAAGAAAGAGTCTCAATAGGTAGCCAGCTGACCTGAAACTCATTGTGTACATCAGGCTGATCTTGAACTCGCAAAGCTCCACCTGCCTTTGCCTCCTGAATGCTGGGATTAAAGGCGTGCACCACCACCATAACTAATCGACGTATAATTTTTTTTATGAATTTACTTTGATTCACCCATATTCTCCAATTTTTGTTTTAACTAAAGCCCTCCCCAAGAGTAGACAAGTGGAGTTCAAAATAATTGAAGAATGATCTAAAACTAAATACTTATTCTTTTCAGGAATCTTTCCTCAAAAATGTTCCATACTGACAAGAATGAAAAATGCTTACCTTTTATTATGTTTTAAACATTTTAGAAACATGTTCTTCAGTTCAATAAAGCCATAAGAATAGTATGTATTATAGAGAACAAGCGGGAGATGAGCTGGGAACCTACCTTTGTATTATCCAAAGTATCACCAGCATACCATTCGGAAAGAATTAATGCTAGCTAGATTGTGCCCCTAAATGTGAAAGACAAAACAATAAAACTTAAAGTCATGTAAAATAATCTCTTTATAATTTGAAGAAAAACAAAATTTCTGAAAACTGATAAAATAATATCTAATCTAAGAAGACTGGCAAACCATATAAACATTGAAAGCACCAAGTAATTAAAATGTATCATGAATGAGTGTAGAACAAACCACAGAATAGGAAATATTTTAATGTACATATCTATATAAAGCTCCCATTTCATACCATAAAAAACAGCGATCACAAATCCAGACTCACCCCTAAAGCAAGCAGCCAATAGAAAAATGGATGAGAGACTGGATCAGGTAACACATGGGCATAGAATGAAGCCAAACAGGTAATAAACACATGGAAAGATGCTTACTCTCCTTAGTGGTCAGAAAAAGTGTAGCTAAATATCAAAAGAAAATATTGCTAAGCACTCAGTGAGTGGTCAAAGCTCAAAGACTGACAGTGTCAAGTGTTGACAAGACTGAGGAGTAATTGTGAGCTGTAACCAGAATGAGCGGCAAAACATTGCCTAGGACACCTCAAGATGCTGCACAGGCTACTGCGGAGACCACGCACTCAGAAGGACCCCATGCTTCCTTTAATTCTCTGTTGCTGCCGTTCTAGAATTCTTACCGTAGTTGCCTCGAGCTTCCGTTTAAAAATGAACCCTGAAAGCACAATGGAGTATAAGGAGGACGGGAATTCACAACCATGGTGTCCACCTGTCAACATTTGCGTTCCAGCGTTCAGGATGCCCGACAAGCAGAGAATTGGTTGTGCCTATAACACATGGGGGTTAAGCTAGACTCAAACCTCATCTGTTACTGAGTCCAAGGAAAAGAAGGGAGGACAGTGGTAGGCCTGGAGGCCAAGTCTCCTTGCCAGACAGAACTTGTTCTGAATGTAGAAAGAAAGATACAATGTTCTAAAAAATGTGAACCACCAACAAATCGTATTGCATCCTTTTTTCCCCCACTGGTGTTCTTCTGGTGTTAGTACTTACACAGAAAGGGGGGCAGGGAAGGGAAGGGAAAGATAGACAACTATGTCACCTCTTCCTTCCAGTCCACCAAATCAATCGAGAGTGGAGAGCATTTACTAATAGATCCGCTTAGGCAATAACCCTGACTTACAACCCTCTATCCAAGAGCGTGCCTTTAACAGGCAGGCAGCACAAGGGGGCAGGGCAGGGCCACAGCCAGAGTTAAGTCCTGGCCTATGGTAAAGCCCTTAGTTCTCTTCTTGAGAAAAGCTTTAATTCTGCCAGGTGAGAAAGATGAGTCTGGGTAGCAATATCTCAAAGAGAACAGCACTGGTGTACTTAAAATAATTGTACAATATGCAAAATCTTCACTCTGTGCATCTATCTGCCTTAGTGGCCAGACTTGCACTCTCCAGTTTCTGTTTAAATTGTTCAAGGCATAACCTAGGGCCACGATCTGAAAGAGATTTGAAAATGACAGCATCTGTGGAATGCATAAGCCTAACGTGTATATACATCAGCAAAATTTTCTGTTCAAGCCAGCTTCTCTTTGGGCTTTAGGCCGAGTTGGACATACGCTATATTAAAGAGCTTTTTCTTTTATCAATCTTTAACCTTACAGAGCGATTTCTCAGTGGAAAGGCAGATTAATTCTGTAACAACACAACTAGAAAACACATATGAGTGTGGCGTCTGCATTCAATACTACAAGCAGTAAAGATTTAAGATGCAACTACTTTTACAATTTTTTTTTTCGAGACAGGGTTTCTCTGTGTAGCTTTGCGCCTTTTCCTGGAACTCACTTGGTAGCCCAGGCTGGCCTCGAACTCACAGAGATCCGCCTGGCTCTGCCTCCCAAGTGCTGGGATTAAAGGCGTGCGCCACCACCGCCCGGCTCTACTTTTACAATTTTTATTTTTTACTTTTTCTTTCTCTTCCCTTTTTCCTCCTCCTCCTCCTCCTCCTCCTCCTCCTCCTCCTCCTCCTCCTCCTCCTATTCTCATTCTTTTTCCTATTTTCTCATTCTTCTTTCACGGGATCTCACTGTGTATTTGTCTCTGTCTAGCCGGGAACTCACTATGTAAACCAGGCTGGCTTCAAGCTCACAGATTCCTGCCTGCCTCTGTCCACCAAGCGCTGGTTTAAAGGTACCTGTTATCACGCCCAGCTTACACCCTTTTAAATGCATAGAATTTTGTCGACAATTTGGCTTTAACGGGTACAGTAGTGAAACTTTGTCAGACTAGTGGATTACTGTAAAAGCATCCGCACTTTTACAGCCTCAAAGTAAATTCTCTAGGCATGAATTTCCTTTAGTATTTAATAAGCATTAGCATACTCACACACTGGAGTTACCAGAGTAGTCAATGTGACACCATGTAAAAACACACTGATGCTCGGTAAAGGTCACTTTCCCGCTTCACTGAATGTCACAGCAGAGGTAGGATTTGGTAGCTCTTGAGGCAATGGGGAGATCGTTAGAGGGAGGGAGGGAAAGAAGGGGGGTGAAAGAGAGAAACGAATCAATACAACCATCATAAAATAGACTCCTAAGAACTCTGACCAGCGGAACTCTGTTCTGTAATGCAGAGCTCCCGATGACCTTAAACTGGATACGTTTGGGGAGAAAAACAGGGAGAAAACTGAGCTGGAAAAGCCCCATAGTTTTGTGGGACATAGTTTTGTAGGCTTCAATTCTTGTCTATAAAAAACAGGTAGCTTTGATACTTATGTCCAGGAGTCCTCCTGTGGCTGTGGGTGTATGGTATAATAAACAATGTATTTTTCCCCTTTCCTGGAATTTTTGGAATGATGGGATTGTCTTTTTCTGTTTATAATGAGCTTTTCTATTACATTTGAATCCGATTCCAGAGGTGATCTGTGGTGAGTCCTTAGGCAGTTTGAAGAAACATGACAGTCATGCCTGAATGATTAAGAACATGACCAACACACCGAAACTCTCAACCACACCCTCTTGATATTTGGTCACATGCTCAATAACTGAATCTTAGAACTAATTTCGGGCAAAAATATTGAGGCATGAACCTCCCCTGAGTCTTGTGAATCATTCTAATGAATCAGAAGATTTGGAGAGTGTGAAGGCTAACTGTCAAGTTGATATTATCGCCTGGGAACAGAATCCTGAACTGTACGAGCGGAGAAATCCAAAAGAGCACTGACTGATATGTACGCATTAATTCACTGCTCTCTGCTCTTTCTTTTTAAAAATAATTGTATGGTTATGAGTGTTTTGCCTACATATATGTCCGTGTACCATGTGCATGCCTGGTGCCTGTAGAGGCCAAAAGAAATCTTCAGAACTCTTGGAACTGGAGTTGTGGATGGTTGTAAGCTGCCATGTGATTGCTAGGAATCAAGCCTGGGTCCCCTGGAAGAGCAGCCAGTGCTCTTAACTGCTGAGCCATTTCTGCAGCCCTGTTCACTACAGTTCCTGCCCCCTGTACTATCTTGAAATGATGGACTGTGGCCTGGAATGGTGGGCTAAAATAAACCCTTTCTACCCTAAGTTGCTTTGGGGGGGAGGGGTACATTATCCCAGAAACAAATAACAAAACGAAGACAGAGGGAGTCATACGTGCACCTAAACATACAATCAGTGTCTTAGTTTTCTTTGTGTTTCCAGCTGGACTAGTCTGTAACAACAGAGGCTTATCGAGCTCACAGTTTTGAAATCTGAATATCTAACATCAGGTAGCTACATCTGGCCAGCCTCAGAAAGAGCTTGCTGGTTGCGTCATAACATGACTAATAGCATCCTGGTGTGAGAAGTTACGTGGGAGCGTCAAGCAGCTTGCATGGAAGGGATCGTAAGGAAAGACAAGGAGGTAAGGAACAGACCGAGAGAGCCCAGCTCTTTGTATTACACCCTGCTCTCTTTTGAAGAATTAAATTCTACCAGCTCATTGCGACATCCTTCTTCCGGCTTTGTTTTTTCTATTGACACCTACAAGGAGGATAAGGGTGGGAACTGTCCACAGGATGGTAGTGCCGATGCTGTGGACGTGGGGGGCCCCCCCGAAGAGAACTCTTTGAGATGGGGGAAGTGGCTCTGTAGAGAGCGGGTAAGAGAAAGGCTGGAGGTGGTGAGACTTTTCAACTCTACCAGGAAGCAACGCTGGAGAACCAAAGCCATTTTGTTTTGAAGGCGAAAGGAATAGTATTGTGTTTCTGTTTCGATGGAGGTGGAGTGACAAATTGTTAAAATCTCAGAGCTAGAAGACAACAGCTACCCACCTTCCTTTCAGTTACAGGGAAAGGGGTAGGGTTCAGAGTGCCCGTAAAAGATGAGGTTTAGGTAGGGGTGTAGACGGTTCACCTCTAGAGATGGGAGAAGTGTGTACTATGTCTTGGACAGGACGCACTAAAACGTTCAAGTGGTGAATTCGTGGTTCCCAGCTGGCGGCAGGGTTGAGAGGTAAGTGGCTATAAGGACACTAACTTCATGGGTGGATTACGTCACTGGAGGCATTGGGGGCGGGGCTTTGAAGGGTATATCTTGTCCCGGATCTCTTTTTCGTTGACTCATGGTAAACTAGACGATCTGATGATGCAAGTATTTCTGAGCGCTCCTATTATTGTTATGGTGAAGATTTTGAATGCCTTCTGAGGGCCCATATACTAAAAGCTTGATTGCCAGCCTAAGAAATCAAGTCCCTTGAAGAGAATTTCCCCCAGCCCCCTCCCTCTCATTTCCAGCTGTCATGAAGTAAACATCCTTCTGTACCACATTCTCCCACCCTGATGGGTTGACTTCTCACAGGACCCCCAAAAGACACGAAGATCAAGCAACCAGGGACCGAACCTCTGAGGTCGTGAGCCAAACAGGCCCCCCCCCCTTCCTTTTAAGCTGGTCTGTTGGGCGTGTTGTCAGAAGTCTAACACAAGCACACATGGTGATTTCCTGTGCAGGGGTTTGTCTTAGCTCTCTTTCTCTGCCCTAGAAAGCAAAAGGAACCCAGTACAGTACTCCCTAATCTCTTCCCTCTGTCGCTCGACACAGTGGCACAGAGACCCCCTTTAAAGTGCGTAGTCTGGTATAAAACAAAAACCAAAACCGTAGTCGTTAGAACGAAGAGACTTCAGAAATTTCGCTCCAGCCGTTTTAGCTGCACCAGTTTTCACGTGTGTTTTTACAGAAGACTTCTTACTTATCTTCGGGAATTCACGCAGGGTGGGGTGTTGCACGCCCCTGCACCACCTCGGCTGCGCTCCAGGGGGCGCTGTTCCCAAAGAGTAAAAGCTGAGCGGTTTGGACCGTGAGCAGCTTGTTTTCCAGGGCATGGCCTTGCTTGATCCCATCACTGTTCCGCTTCGGAGTTGACATTTGCCCACCCCCATTTGCAGACCTCTTCTGTCAGTAGCATCCGTGTATGGTGCCTGCGGTGGGCCATTGCAGTCTAAACGGTAGACTCTTCCAAAACCGCAGCCACGGTTCCTTAAACTCCATGTTGCAAGCTCGGTGAAGCACTTTTGAGGAAGGAAAAGGAGAATGTAGTAAAAAAAAAAAAAAAAAAAACAGGCGGCCTCGTAGCAGGGGCTGCCTTCTGCCGCGGGGATGAGCAGTTTTGCCCGGGTTTGACCGGTTTGTTGCGGTTTCCTTCTACATCCCATCCGCGCCCCCGCCCCCCCCCATCCCCACCCAGTCCCCCCGTCCTCCTCCAGTGTGCACACGTTTTCTTCATTTAAATTTATTTGGTTAAAACGAGAGAGGAAAACGTGCTTCTCAGTGAGTACGTATTGCTTCCCGGATGGGACAAAGAGAAACTTTAAAAGAAGTAAGAAAGACCCTCCGGGCCCCCGACATTCACCCTGGCCAGGAGGCCCGCCCATCCCAGGGCAGCAGAGGGGTGGTGGCTTTCCCGGATTCCCGCCTCCGTCTCCCGCCCTCACTTTCTTGGCTGGTCTCCTCGGTCGGGTCACGTCCCAAGCCGAGGACGGACAGGGGGCGGGGCGCAGGCCGGGGTGGCACGAGGGACAGGGGCGGCCCCGGGGTCTTGCAAAGGGCATCCCCGGGGAGCGGCTCTCCGCGTCACGTGGGACCCGCCCTGCGAGGGCCGGGGCGCGGCGTGTTGCAAGCTCCCGGCCGGGCAGCCGTCGTGGAGCTGGATTTCCGCGGTTGTGTAAGGAGGTGGCAGCCGCGGCGACGTCCCTGGCTCGCCGCGGGGGGTCCGGGGCTCGGCGATGGCCGGCCTGTGCGGGACCCGTGGTTCGCTGTCGGCGCACACGCTGCTGTTCGACCTGCCGCCCGCGCTGCTGGGCGAGCTGTGCGCGATCCTGGACAGCTGTGACGGTCCGCTGGGCTGGCGGGGCCTCGGTGAGTGCGACCTAGACCTGCCCGTCCTCCCCGCGAGGGACTCAGCTAACCCAGAGACCCCGCCACTCGCTCCCCTTCCCTCTCTGACACTTTGGACAAGTAAATATGCAAATATTGTCATATGCGAGTGATGTCTACTGGCTCTACAAAAATCTCCCCAATTCTTTTAGTAGTCAAACCTTTTTAGAGAGTTAGAGATGTGACTCAGTTGCTAGAGTCTAGATTATCTATGCATCTATGAAGCTGTAGGTTTGATTCCCTAGACTGGTGATGCCAGCCATGGAGAGGTGAAGTAGGAGGGTCAGATGTTCAAGGCCATCCTCACCTATGTAGAGAGTTCCTGTCTGGCTTAGGCAACATGAGACTCCGTCTCAAAAACAAACAAAAAGCAAACTATTTTTTACTGTTTTTGAACTTTAAGATACCTATTCTTTGGTGTTTTCCTTTTTCTTAAATTTATCTTTATTTTATGTTCATTGATGTTTTGACTGCGTGTATGTCTGTGTGAGGGTGTCAGAAGCCCTGGAACTGGAGTTACAGACAGGTGAGAGCTGCTGGGAATTGAACCTGGGTCCTCTGGAAAAGCAGCCAGTGCTCTTAACCGCTGACCCATCTCTCCAGCCCCCTTTGGCGTTTTCTTGTGTGTGTGTGTGTGACGGCACTCAGACTTGCATAGCCACTTTGGTGTTTTCAATGAATCTTCAATAATCTACAAGGGAAACATTATTGTTTGCAGTGAATGTGACTCCTAGTTTTCTTAATTAAATATATCTTGCTTATTTGCCAAATCTAGTGTAATAAAATTGTAAAGAAAGCCTCTTTATATTAGTCTAGAAAGTTATCTTCCGAAATCCGTTTTCTGCAGATTTGGTAAACTGAGCAACTGTGTGTTGGAAGCGGTGATATAATGACAAAGGCCTCTGCGTACTTAAGGGCAAGCGTTCTCTTTGGGGTTAGATTTAATACCTCAGGCCATCACAGTTAACGTTAATTGGAAATAAACGTGAGTGTTTTTAAACAGCTCTATCTAAAATAGCGATTTTGCTTCCCAAGAGTAGCAGCCCTCTGAACAAAACACTTCCTTGTGGTTGTAAACAATACGCTCACACTTTCTGAAACACTAGCAGTTGTGTAAACCTGTTTTGGGAGTGGGCTGAGGAAAGTTGTCCAAAAGTAGAATGCTTTCTTAGCATGAGGAAGGTCTTGGTTCTATGCCCAGTATCTAAACAATTTATTCAGTGATTTTTTTTTTTTTTTTTTGGTTTTTCGAGACAGGGTTTCTCTGTGTAGCTTTGCGCCTTTCCTGGAACTCACTTGGTAGCCCAGGCTGGCCTCGAACTCACAGAGATCCGCCTGGCTCTGCCTCCCGAGTGCTGGGATTAAAGGCGTGCGCCACCACCGCCCGGCTATTCAGTGATTTTTAAACTGTATATATATATATATATATATATATATATATATATATATATATATTTTTTTTTTTTTTTTTTTTGGTTTTTCGAGACAGGGTTTCTCTGTGTAGCTTTGCGCCTTTCCTGGAACTCACTTGGTAGCCCAGGCTGGCCTCGAACTCACAGAGATCCGCCTAGCTCTGCCTCTCGAGTGCTGGGATTAAAGGTGTGCGCCACCACCGCCCAGCTTAAACTATAATTTTAATAGATGACCCCCCTTCAGCAAACATCTCGGAAGAGGATACTTGGCTCTGACTTCTGGAAAACAAAGCCATTTCCAGCCTGCATGTGAGAGATAAGGTCCGTCCCCTAGGAGATTATTTCCCTATGTGAGCTAGATCGTGACATCAGTAGTATTTGTGTCTATGGATTTCCTAGGATGACTGCATTTTTGGAAACAAGATATTTTTGGTCCAGTGCACAGGTGCACATGGAGCCAGACCCTGTCACAGATGAGTGAAGCCAGTTGGCGGAGGCTGTGAAAACGGAAGAACATGTGTCCTATGTAAAGGGAGCAGTCAGCACTCAGGCCCTGCTCCCCGCTGCTTTCCAGGAAGTCCAGCTCCATTCTGGCTTCTTTTCTCTCTCCTTCTCCCCATCTTTCTCGATAGCATTAAACTCCAAATAGTCATGCCTCATAACCCCCTCCACTCCCTTGTGGGTCAGGTGCTGTAGTCATTGCGAGTGTTTCTACAGATACGGATGATGGGTTACAAATTGTGAGGTAACTCGCCCGTGTTCATACAGTCGGAAGTGGTAGAGTCAGGATTTGAACTAGGGCAGTTCATGTTCTTAGCCACAAGCCACACTGCACACCTCCCCCTACTGCCATACTCTTTCCTCATGCATCTCACAGACCCCTAAAAGCATAGCACTTCTGACTTGAAAAAAACAAACCAACAATTCAGTGTGCTGTTTATATACACAGCTCTATTTTGCCCTTGTGGTAATAAATGAAGATGACTGACCCAAGAACGAGCCAGGGATGTCTAGAAAGATGAAGGAGCACTCTGAAGCTATGTACATTTGGCCAAGACTTAAGGTGGGGAGATTTTAAATTGGAGATAAAAAGGAAGGCCATTTAAAAATCTGATGGCCCTGGGAAGGTATCGGACAGAGTAACTAGATTTGAAGCATCTCATGTGATTGGTTAGAGGTACCTCACTTGTCTTTCTCCGGTTGATGGAGCATATTTTAGGCAGGTATTGGCTACTAATCAAGTTTTGGCAGTATAGGGCTGATGACCAGAGGCTCCTTGGACTCACTACCATGGGTAGTTTTGGAATGCTTAATGGAGGTACTAGGTTGGTTTATTGGGCTTGGACTGATTCATGCCATAGACTAAAATCCTGTCTCTATATGGAGTATGGATGGTATGGCTTTGCATATTGATGCTTATGGGGAAGGATCTAAAAATGTGGGCTCCTTGATGTATGTGTAACTGTCTCTGGAGAGAGTGGTGCTCTGGCCACTAACATGCCTTGTTTCCCCTGCTGGTACAGCGAGGACAGAAAAGGGCTGGGAGGAGTCCTAAGAGGGAAACCAGATCTTTGAGACTAGGAGAGTGATGGGGGACAGAACCATGAAGCCATGCTAAGCTCTGAAGGAGTAGCTGAGTAAATGCTTGGCATATAGGAGACCCTGAGTTTGATCCTCTAGTTCATGTGCATGCACACACAGACAGACACAGACAGACAGACAGACATAACACACACACACACACACACACACACACACCTGCACACACACGCCTGCACATACACATGAGCGGGCTGTCCTCTTAAGCACAAAGCAAGTGAGAATCTGAAGATATAGAGGGCCCCCAATTGCAAATGGAAAAGAATTGTAGTAGTGATAGGAGAAACTGTCCTAGGCCAATCATAATCCCTGAGGATGGTGACCATTGAGCTCCATTACCAACGACAGTTCAGACACAGGCAGATCACATAGCCCTCTCTATGATGGGTAAATAAGTGCATGTGGGATCCACTAGCCTGGTTGCTCACATGCTAGAATCACCCATGTAAGACTTTGAACATACAAATGCTTGGATCTCTCTCCTGGAGCGGCTGATGCCTTAAGTTTGGGTAGAAAGCTTAATACCATCTGGAAGTACCAGCTGCTTTCAGAACCACTACGTAGACCAAATTCTTCAAACCACTTTTGTTAAGCATTGCTAGTAACATTAGTATAATTTCCAGGTACTATCTGGTTGTTGGTGTTTGCTTTGCAGATATAATGACATCATAACAGACATACAGAACCTCTGAAGAACATTCATTTATCACATTACCATATTTTGCTATTTAAAGTAAATGGTTTGGGACAATTCACACTAAGCACATCTCTCAATGTTGTAAGATATACTGAGAAAACTCATGTTGTTATTTTATAAATTCTATGCGACAGATGCTATTCATTTTTCTCTTACAAAAGGAAATAAGGGGCTGGAGAGATGTCTCAGTGGTTGAGAGTGTGTACTCTTCTTCCAGAAGACCTGGGTTCTGTTCCTAGCACCCGTGCCCGGCAGCTCACAACTGTAATGATCTGAAGTCCCTTGCCTCTGTTCTCCCTGAACACCCACGCTCACATGTACACACCCCCCAACATGCACACAAAATTAAAAAATCATAAAAGCGAAAACCTTTTAAAAGTAAATAAATTATGCCAACGAATAGTCATTTTAAAACAAATAAATCTAGTAGCACAGCAATCTTGCATTTAAATATCTAATAAATGTATGCAATAAGAACAATGATACTAACAGCTGCCATTTTGAAGTGTCTCCTGTTGCCAGGCCCCACCTTAAGTACTTTACAAACAAAGACTGTCTCCTGTACCCACTATAAAAGTGTAGACCCTGTTCCCATTTCCATTTTATTGACAGGAAAATGGATTGCTAGAGAGTTTAAGTGACTTGCCTCAAGTCAGTTTAACGAGTGACGGACTAAGACTCCAATGAGATAATCAGACTTCTGAGCACATCTTTTTCTTCTATTTAAAAAAAATTGAAATGGTTTTACCTTTTAAAACAGCTTTATGTGTGTGTAGGAGATGATAAAGAGTTCTCAGGTACACTCTGCATATAAGTTTTACCCATAATGTCTGGACCCAGTATCTCCTATTATTAACATTTCACATCAGCGTGGTTCATGGGTCACAAGACTGACACGTGATTATTCACCTAAAGTTCATATTTTATTCACACCTCTTTCACTTTTTACCTAGCTTCCCTTATCTCTTCTAGGATCCCATCCAAGTTTTGTATTTAGTTCCGTGTGCTCCATCTCCTCTGGACTGTGACATCTCAGGCTTGTTTTTTGAAGACCTTGACAGTTTTGAGGGGGGTTTATTGCTCCTCAATTAGCATTTATCAGATGCCTTCCTCATTATTAGACTGAGGTTGGTGTGGGGGAAGATCGAGGTAAAGGACCATTTTCACCACAGCATAACAAGGGTCCACACTTGGGATGTAAATTATCTCTGTCCACATTCACCACGGGCTATGGTAGTATCTGTTGGGTACCCACATTATAACGTTTCTTTGTCTCTTCTTACCTCGTCCTCTTCAGAAGGAGGCACTCCGTGGTTCCTCTACTTCAGGAGCAGCCATGGGTTTCCTCTCCTGAAGACAGAAAGCAGCTTGACTTTGACCACTGTATACCATCTCTCCCATCTTACAAGGCTTTCGTTAGATCTTCCTTCGACTCTAAGCTACCAGCCTACTTATCGCTTCTCCCTCAAAAGGGCAATTCCTAGTCCATTGCTTTATCCCTTCTTGAACCTTCTCCATTGGGGCTTTTGCCCGTCACTGGTCCTGTTGATATTCCTCCCATGGCTAACTGCACTGGTCGCTTCCCAGGGCTCCTCTTATCTGGCACAATGAATTGCCCTTTCTCCATGAAGCACTCCGTATTTCTAGAACTACATATGCTGTCCTCATGTCTTCCTTTTGTGACAGATGGCTCTTTATCTCTTATGGTGCCTCTGGGCTTAATCCGTGACCCACTATACCCTCTACCAAGGAAATTCTATTCAGATGTCACCAATTCCCAACTTTCATGCCTGGGTCTCTGATAAGCGTCACCATCACCCTTCTGTTTACCTACTTGACAGATGGTCTTCAACTTAACACCTCCCACATGTCTCTTCTCTGCTCCCTGAAGTCTTCCCATTTTTATTGATAGCAACCTTATCTTTCATTTATATAGGCCAAAAGATTAATATTTTGTAACTTCTCAGCTCCCCCTCCTGCCCCCTCCTCCCCCGTCACAAACCACATCCTGTCTCTAAGCAACTGATATTTTGGACTTTGCCTTTTGGGTCTATGCAATCATACATAACCACTTACCCCAGCCTCCACAGCCATCTTCAACCGAACCAACATCCGAGCTTTACCTGGATTTTGTAGCTGTCTTCTAATAAGTGAGATTCTCTCGCCCCTCTCAAACCCCTTTTCAAAAGAGCGGTCAGTGGACCTTTCACACAGGTCAATATCGCTACTTCATTTGTGACCTTGCGGTAGCTTCCCAACTCATGTCGAGTCAGCGTGGAACACCCACATAACTGTTCTCCCTCCTCTCTCTTCTGTGTCGAGTCTTTTTTTTCCTTGGGCTTACAGGACAGTCGTCCTGCAGACAGCCTTGAGACGTCCCTCTTCACCTGCTCTGTTTCAGCATACCTAGAATGCTCCTATAAAATCGACACCCCAGCCGGGCAGTGGTGGCTCTCGCCTTTAATCCCAGCACTGAGGCAGAGGTGGGCGGATCTCTGAGTTTGAGGCCAGTCTGGTCTACAGAGTGAGTTCCAGGACAGCCAGGGCTACACAGAGAAACCCCGTAAATTGACACCCCTCCTGATGCCCCTTTTCTTTCCCGTGTGACATTCCCCTACACCACTTCTCCTTTTCACCTTTCACGGTTTTTCTATTGTCCATCTAGAAATATGCTTCCTCCTGACGGTGGCTCCTGACTGTCAACTTGATTGATTGGGAAGGTGCCTAGGAGATTGGTAGAGCATCCTCTGGGAGTGCCTGGGAGTGTGTTTCTGGAGAAAGTTAACCATGAGAGGGAGATTGCACTGAGAGCAGGTGGTACCATCTGGTAGCCTGGACCAGGACAGAATAAAAAGGTGGGCAGCTCTAGTGCAGACATTCCCTCTCACTCTACTTGGCAGTCCTGAACTGAGCTGCGAGGCTCCTCCACACCCTACCACAGTGGTTCTCAACCCTCCTAACACTGTGACCCTGTAACACAGCTCCTCATGGTGTGCTGATCCCCAATCGTAAAATTGTTTTGTTGCTACTTCATGACTATAATTTTGCTACTGTTGTGAATCATAATGTGAATATCTGTGTTTTGCGGTGGGTTTAGGCAACACCTGTGAAAGGTTCACTCACCCCCAAGGGGGTCGCGACCCATAGGGTGAGAATCATTGCCCTGCCATGACGGGCTGAACCTCCTGAGCCTGTGAGCCGAAATGTTTTCTCTCCTTAGGTTGTTTCACTCAGTACTTTGTCATAACGTTACCAATCCTAATCATGAAGGCGATCGTTCTGGTTTTATGTTTGTTTGTTCATATTTTTAATCTGTCTATTTCACACTGACTCCCTTAACATCTAAAACTGTAGCTGGAACAGAGCAGGCGTTAGTGTTCTGAATCAAATAACAAGTAGTCAACAGAGATTTTAAAAAAAAAAAAAAAAAATCCAGCATCTTACTAGGTAGAATGTTCAACAAAGACCGCACTAGAAAGGGATTCCAGTAGCTGTTTGTGAAGATTTTCCAATTTTGAATGGAGCAAACTTACATAAATACCATAAGAAGACTGGAGTGGGAGGGAGATGTGGGGATGCAGTATTGGTCATTATCAATGCGTGATGTTACACGGATTTTGTTGTTTTTGAGACAAGGTCTCATTATGTAGTTCTGGCTACACTAGGACTTGCTAAGAAGACCAGGCTAGCCTCAAACTCAAACGGATCCACCTGCTTCTGCCTTCCAAGAGCTAAGATTAAAGGCGTGTGCTGCCTGGCCTGGCTGAAGCTGCAGGGACTCGAAATTGGGGGGGGAGTGCTGGTGTTGAGTGACCTGTTCTCATGCTGACACTCAGAGCTGTTAGCCTCAATCCCTCATCTGGGTCTAGGAAAAGACAGAGACGGGGGGGGGGGGGGGACATTTGGGATGTTATGACGGTGTTCTCCACCTTTCCTCTCCTTATGGAATAGAAATCAAGTATGGAATAAAAAGTACACATGTGCATAAGTGCAGATAAGTATTATTTCTTACAAAATCGATACGCTTGTGCTGTTACCACTGTCTGGTATGGGGAATGTATTGATGACTTACACATTTTAACTTTGTTTTATTCTTTTGGAATTTTAAAATGCCCTTCATCGTGAAGGGCTTGTTACGGTTGCTGCTTGCTGAAACCCAACCCTCTTTCATTGTGTGTTTTATAGAAAACCAGAGACGAAGAAGCAGCCATGCTTTCCCACTATGTTACCCAAAGACAAACAGCAAGAATGCTGTCTTAACTTCCTAGGGTTTTGGCATGTGGTTGCATGCAAATACAGAGATTGCAGACTGGGGTGCGTTGCGTTATTCTAAAAATCCCCCTCCAGGGACATATTTGCATATGGAGACAAGATTTCTGTAACTGAATTCCCCGGTGGTTAGCACTATCTAGACAATTGTACCAGCTTCACACAGTCTGCAGAGGCTTCTGGGCATCTAGTAATATTGTCATAGTAACTGTTACCTTCAGGTAAAAAAAGAAGGCAAATTTCTCAACTTCTCAGGGCACCTTTTTTATTTCTATTTGTGACAAGGCATCTTTCAGTAAGATTTGCCTTCCAAAACAATGTTTTTCTACAACTACAGTTGATTTTTTTTTTTTACTTTATCTTTTTAATTTAGAATGCTCTTTAACAATGCAATTAATCATTGGGAACTTTCCTCCTTGATTTATGAAGAAATAAAGTCCTATATTCTGGAAGAGAGAGGTAAGGAAGTATTGGAGGAAGTTAAGACTGTGGACCGTAGCCAAGAATTTGCATTCACGTTGCACCAAATCCGAGTTATTGTTTTATAGAATTTGATTTAAATGAATTATACATTTTTATAGTGGCAGATAATTAGTCTTCCTTTAGTGGTGTTTCTGTTCAAAATGCATTATCCTCAGGGAAAAGCTATTAAGGCTGGACCATGAATCACTGGAAAGAGAAAGAGAAAACATATTCAATTTCTAGTCCTGGAAGCCATCCATGCGTACAGGCAGTACCGATTCTAAGTCCGTATTGGCCAGTCTCTTATGAAGAAGTTCTGCAGAAAACCCCTCTTGACTAATCTGGCTTTCCTTGTGCCCTTTTGTGCAGGTCAGTGTTAGGTAGCTCACACGTAGCTAACACAGGCAGCTCAGTGATGCCTGTCCACACTCACGCCCCAGCCGAAACTCAGAAATGTTGTTGAGGGGGAACTCGGCTGCAGCCGTCTCTCGGCACATGGCAGGAGCAGAGAGCACAGGGTTATGCCCTGGTGCACTTTTAAAAGGGAAATCCAGCAGTTGGGGGGAAAAAAAAGAGGAAGGAAAAAGAGGAATGGAATGTGGGAAAGCTGTTATCTCGGGGCTTTGGAAAGTTAACTGGTTTCCTTAGTCGTTGTAAGTGGTTCCTTTGCTACTGTGAGGACTACGGGCAATAAAATAATGCTTGGTCTCCGTGTGTAAACTATTGCCACCAGAGGGATCCTCAGTAAAGCTGAAGCTACTTTGTGCTACTTTTAGAAGTTGGAGGTCGGCCTCTGCTGGTGGATGAGCTCTCCAGTTACTGTCCCGGTCCTCAGGGCCTCTGTCTGCAGTTCGGCAAACGTGAACTGAGCATCAGGGCTAGGTGTGTGACGTACAAAGACAGTAGGAACTTTCCTGGGTGGCTTCTTTTGAACATGAACCTACTTTTTGCTTGTTTGTTTTTGTTTTGTTTTTCGAGATGGGGTTTGTCTGTGTAGCCCTGGCTGTCCTGGAACTCCCTCTGTAGACCAGGCTGGTCTCGAACTCACAGAAATCCACCTACCTCTGCCTCCCGAGTGCTGGGATTAAAGGTGTGCACCGCCACCGTCTGGCTGAACCTATGTTTTAAAGGTTCCCTTCTCTTTACTCCTGGATGCTCTCCTTGTTTGTGAAATGAGGTTCAATCCCACGGACCTTTCCTTCTCCCTTCAGTCCAAGTAAACCTTGCTCCAGCTGCCCCTGTCTCAAGGCTGGCTGAAGTCTGGACTTCCTTCCCCCATTCCTTCCCTGCCTTCAGTGGCTCAAGGGAGCATCTTCCCTCTCTGCCCCCATGAAATCATGTGTGTATGCCTTATCCCAAAGATCCAAAGTACGAGAAATCAGCCTTATTTATTTAACAAATGCCAATGTGTTATAGAAATAATATTATTATTTTGTGGGGTGCATTACACCCAATACTCTGAAAATAGTAATAATTAGAAGATTTACTTCTAATAGAAGGAAGCTAAGCTTCCCTCACTGAAGAAAAAGCCCTGTGACACTGAGCGCTCTTTCTTTGGAGTACTATTCTTAACGGTAGAAAGTTTCCTAAAGACTAGAGGTAGTTGGCTTTGGAGTTTCTGTCTTTTCTTTTTCAGTATTAGGGATATCCCAGGGTCTTGGGTATGACACACAAATGCTCTACCACTGACCTACAGCTTTAACTTAGAAAGACTAAGGGGATTTTGAAGTCAGTCTTCATTATAATTTTAAAAACAGACCAAGAAAGTGCAATCAAATTTTGTAACATTTTCGGTAGACAGCCTGAAAGGACATTTGACACATAAGCATTGGAAATTATTCATAGTCCATGACTCACTTGACGTTGCCCCAGAGGCTAATGGCAGAGTCACCACTGAGCACTCATGGTCCTGGGTGAACCCAAGGGCACACAGCCATACTCCATTTTGATTGGAGACTTTTCTCCCTGGAAGGAGGAACAGTCTGTAGCGTTCACAGTTGATGGGTCATGCTTTCAAACGGAAACTCCCCAGGACAGGAAACCCTGGCCAATACCTATTTAAGAATTAGCCCCCATTTAGAAATATTAATTGCTTTAACTTCGAATTAGGGGTCCCGAAACTCCCTGTGTAGAGATCCATCCTTGATGTCCCCATCTTTATTTAGAGACCTGTCTCCATGCTCTGTTCCTCCTTGGTGCCTGCAGTTACTATAATAAATTGCACAATGAGGACATGAAGAAGTGTTTAAATGACAGTAGTTTGCTCTTAAGAGCTGGTAGAAGTAGCCAAATAGTGTTTAGGAAAAATATGTGTTAACCAAGAAGACAGATAAGTTTGAGAAAGAGATAAGTATTTTCTTTATGTAAGATAACATAAAGTACACAGTCCTCTCATATCCTTTACTCCCGTTTTTAGATTATTAGTAATGCATAAGTCAACATAAATAAGTAGATGGTCACATGGTATCATCTAGGGAAAGTAATAGGAACAATTGTGCATGTTTTAATATTGAATTCTTGTTGTAGGATTAGGGATCAAACCCAGGGCTTTGCAAAGTGGGCAAATACTACCACTGGCTTATATCCCCAACTCCTGATATAATTAATATTTTTATTTGAGAATTTCATAATGCAAATTATGTTTTTTTTAAACCAAATCGCTCACAATTTCCTCTTTTCTAATTTTGCCGCTATTCTGCTACCCCAATTTCCTCCCAACTTCACATGATCTAATTATTTTTTAACCCAGTGAGTTCACTTATTGCTGCCATCGTGTGAGTGGGTGAAGAGCCGTCTGCTGGCGGCTTCCCAGGGTCTGCATTCCTCCTGGTGCCCATCATCAGTTTCCCGTAATTCCTCAATGGCTTGTGGGACTTTGCGTGCTCCTCTGCTCTCCACGCTGGGATTTTGGCTGGCTTGACCTTACACAAGCCTTGTGCATGCAGTCACAGTGGCTCTGAATTCTTAAGTTCAACTGCCTTGCTGTGCCTGGAAAATTCTCTCTAGGGATTCACTGTGTCCGACTCCTTACAATCTTTCCACCCCCCCCCCCACCCACCTCTTCTGTGAAGATCCCTGAGCCTTGGGAGGAGGGGGCTCACGTGACATAAACGTCTCATTCAGGGCTGAACAATTGCATAGTCACTTATTCTCTGTATGTTGACTAGTTGTGGGTTTCTGTGTTGATCAGCATCTAGTGCAAGAAGAAGTTTCTCTGGTGGAGGCTGAGAGATGTCATCATGTAAGGGTATCTAGATAAGAACTTATGAGGAAGTTCATCATAATGTTCATTTAGCAGAATAATAGCATTAAGTTTCCCCCTAGCATCTCTGGCCTGCCCAGCCATGGGGTTCTTGGTCTGGTTAATAGTCCCAGGCATTGTTGGGGACAGCCCCGACCTGTCGAAGGGTTCTTGAATGGAGGAGTGAGGAATTGAGAAATAATAGTGAGAAATATAGATTTAGACAAAGAAAAAGACAGAGACGCAGCACAGCTTCGTGAGGGCCCTGGGTCAATACTCAGCCACCCAGTTTATTCATGATGGGCAAAAGACCTGCCCCTCTCAAGGTCGAAGTATAAAGTACCAACAAATGTAGATCCTTCAAAACACCTGATAACCATGCCTTTGGCCAATTATCCCATTATGCAGCCCTGCGGGGTAAGGCAAGCTCTGACTTTCTGACCTTGAGTAAGGCCTTCCTAGGGAGCCTCTGCGGGCCCCCACAAGGCATGAATTTTGTCTTGTAGAGTGAATGTAAAATCCAATCAGAAACTGGTTATTTACTCCCCAGTCTTGTCATCTTGACCCAGTGGGTATATTCTGTCACACTTGCTACTGTAGGTCACATGGTGCCCAGCTGGGTAAGACTGCTGGTGACTAGCCGGGTAGCGTGCACAGCACCTTCCAGAGCTATGAAAGCTAGCTAGTAGCAACGAAGCCTCCAGATAAGCACTAGCTTTATTTCTTCAATGTTCTGTGACTCAAGTATGTGACGTATCAGCAATAGAGTCTTGCCAATGAAGTTCTTGACATCATTTTTTTAAAAATATTTTTTATATTTACTTAGTTGAATTCCTAGGTATGGAGTTCACAGATAAGAAGAGCCAACTGTATCTTAAAAATAATGTCACTGCCTCTTGCCAAGAGTTTTGCCTTAAAGGCCTCTTTGGTTTTTGTAAAGGTCATACATCCAAAACATGTATTTGGTATCTGTGTAGTACCATTCTCTTTGTAAGGCACTATCCCTTAAAAGACATGAAGAATGCAAACATTTTTTTAAATGAGACCTGAGAGAAGAAAGACGAAGACATGTCAACTCAGTGACATCACCTATGGGTTTGTGTGTGTGTGTGTGTGTGTGTGTGTGTGTGTGTGTGTGTGTGTGTATTTCCTTACAGACTATACATGCCTCCAAGTTGAACGTCTTAATTACCTGCTCACTTAATATGTGATCACAAAAGCTGCCACTGCCTTTTACTCCATTTTGAAACAAGATGTCACTTAAATGACAGAAGATTCAAGGTGCAAGTTTGTGTGTATTAGTCAGGATAGACTAAGTTATGCTGCAGTAACAAGCATTACACAAACTTCAATGGTTTAATGCAGTGTAACTGCTTTTTCTGACGAGAAGAGCACTGAGGGCCCATGAGGGTGACCCAGCATGCCAAGCTGTGTCGATCCTGAGTCACCCCATGTTGACATGTGCTTGTACCGGACCATGACTGGGATAAAATCCTGGTGAATTGTATCCTGGATCTTCAGTGTTGGTAGAAATGACATTTGGACATCCATAATCTCACCAGGCAGTGGAATTTAACCTTCAACAATGGAGTAGAGAATTGGGAATGTTGATGAGTAATGTTGATACCTGTGAAGTCAATTTTGGCTCAAAGAACAGGGAGGCACTGTGGTTTTGTATTATCTCTTTCAACTTTATGGTTTTGCTGAGAATAATAACAAGGCTATAAAGTTGAAGCCAACTATGTATTGTGGCCAAGTCTTACAGAACTGGAAATGTGGGGGCAGAGGATGCCATATTAAAGCAGAAACACCTGCCTCTTTAATATGATTTCAAACACTATAAATGAAAAAGCAACTCCCTAAGAATTTAACAGACCTGAGATTCTGAAACCAATTTTAAACAGAAGAAAGACCCTTCAGGTTTACTGTTCTTGTCAGAGCTGAGTCCCTGTTAGCCTTTTGAAGAATGTCATCAGCGGGCAGCAGAATCTTTCAGTGGTGTTACCGTGGTTACTGCTGGAGGGTTTATTCCCTATTTGAGTGTGGCAGAAGGAAAATGTGCTGAGTTCCAATAACCAGTCATGCTATTTGTATCTGGAGTGCTAATTTGCTTTCATCCACAGACATATATATATATATATATATATATATATATATATATATATATATATATATCCCTAATTTTCATAGTCTTTCTTGGAGGAAAAGGCATGGCGGGATGATAACATGACCATCCATGATCCCTGCTGCGTATGTTAGAACTCAATAGGACTGAGCTAACCTGGGGTATTACCACAGGACCAAGTAAAATTTCTGCTCTGTCATTCGCCTTCTCTTTTCTTTCTTTTGCTTTACAGTGCACGTTAACATTTTGGAGTTGCGCAGTGAGATGGCACAAATTTTCATCTGATAAACCCTGCTAACTCAGGCACCATACAATCTTATATGACTTTGGTACCACTTTTAGGGGATTTCTACAAGACCCTAAACAAGTCATATGTACTGCTTAGTGCAACAGAAGCCTAGCATCCCCTTGATACAGTTCCCTGGTCCTGTCCAAATTAGCTTTTAGTTACTCAAAAATGTTCAACACCCAAGACATTACAGAACAAATATTTAAACAACCATCGCATAAGAATAAGTATAATGTATTACAAATGAGGAATAGCCACAAAGAAGAGGCGAGGAAGAAAAGAACTAACCTAAGTGGTTGGTAAACATTGCCTTAACTGGACGCTCTTAGGCCCAGGGTAGCAAGAGCTCTCTTACTGCAATTTAGTTCGTGTGTTTCTCGAAAAGGTGGCTCAACAATTCTGCAAGTACTTGATGCTTCCAGGAGGACTACACAGATAGAAATGTTGTCAGCAACAAGAGCATGGGTTCTCACTGTTTAAGAATACAAAAGAGGGGGGCTGGAGAGATGGCTCAGTGGTTAAGAGCTTTGACAGTTCTTCCAGAGGTCCTGAGTTCAATAGCCAGCAACCACATGGTGGCTCACACCACCTATAATGGGATCTGATGCCCTCTTCTGGCACTCAGGTGTACATGCAGATAGAGCACCAGATACATAAAATAAATAAGTATTAATAAATTATTTTTTAAAAAAGAATACAAAAGAGGAACAGTATGTAACCCGCAACATTGGATTCAAACCAGGGGTACCGGAATAGACACTCTGTTTGTAATGTGCACCACACAGGTTGAGAAATACAGACATTGGATCAGTGCACACGAAAGCATTTGTCAGATATGCTTGCTTTGGGGGGTCTGCCAGTGACGGAGCCCGAGTCCTATCTAGCAACTAGATCTTCGCTTTGGAACACCGTTTCTAGGAGAGAAACTACAACTCTTTGAGCAAGTGATTACTGCAGTCTTGTAGAAGAGGGAAAAATACATATGAGCTGGGAGCATTGTGTAGAGCCAGAAAGTTAGGAAATGCTAAAAGAAATTTACACACACACACACACACACACACACACACACACATACACACACATATATATCTTGTCAGAAGATAAGAGCCCCCTAGATGAACACAGCAAAACAACTTTAGCAACAAAATGATATTATTAGATTTTACCCTTTGGAATAAAATATCCTTAAGTCCATACTGATATACACTAAAAGCTGAGTGAATAAATACATTAGAATGTATACTCTTCGCTACAGAAAAAAAAATACTGTTAATGAATACAGAAGGAAAACATCGTTATTAAGCAAATATACTGTAGTAGTAACTGTGACAAACAAGATCCACTGAGCGGTACGAAATGAATCCGAGCAGAAGCAGGATGGTTCCAGAGTCTCCTAGTGTCTTCTCCATCATAGTTAAAGGGATGACTTGTAGAGAGCTCTCACAAACAACACTGTAACAAAGCTCTGCAGATAAGCATAAATGGCAATCAGACATTCGTCCCAAATCCCTGGACACCGAGGACATGCTGTCATCCACTGACCGGAAAGATGAGGAGCGAGAGGACAGAGCAGACTCAGAGGTGAACAAATGTAGTGCAGAAACTCTAGAATAGGAGAGGAGACAGGTCCAGTGAGGCAGCTGGTGGAGCTGGAGTAAGGCCGGGGTTCTATTGTTACTCACTCGGACAAGTTTGTCCTGGTTAGCAATGTGAAGAAGGGCAGAAGGGCAGGGGTAGGTGATAAATTAGCTCAAAAATAAAAGGTTGTGATGCAAATGACGCACAACATACAAGGTGATAAGCCAGGTCCCAGGACTTGAACTAAAATAAGCTATTCTCACCTTCTTTCTATCGCCTTTCCACAGCGGAGAGGCTTTCAAACACCTGGCTGGATGTTCGCCATATTGAGAAATACGTAGACCAAGGCAAAAGCGGAACGAGGGAATTGCTGTGGTCCTGGGCACAGAAAAACAAGACCATCGGCGACCTTCTACAGATTCTCCAGGAGATGGGGCACCAACGAGCTATCCATTTAATCACCAACTATGGTGAGTGTGTCCTCATACTGAGGCTCTCTGTTCTTCCTATGGGACTTGTCGTTTCTGAATAGAGACACTGCATTTTACCCAGACACTGGCCCACCTTGCTGTCAGTGACCCTGTTGCTTGTGAAGGTGAGACTTTCTTCCCTCATTGCTTAACAATACCGTACATTCCTTCCTACTTTTTTTTGTTTTTGTTTTTGAGACAGAGACTCACTATATAACCTTGACCTAGACCTTGCTATGTAGACCAGGCTGGCGTTGAACTCACAGGGACCAGCCTGTTTCTCCCTCCTGAAGGCTGGGATTAAAGGCGTGTCCCATCCTCCTGGTGACTACAGGATTCTAACATTTCATTTAGTGACTAACAGCATCAGCTTTTTCTCTAAAGCTCAGAATAAGAATCAAAATACCTAAATCAAAATATATAATGTTATTTTCCATGTCACTATGTTATTAAAAGTTAGCAAGTGAACAGCGGATCTCCCAGTTACAGACAGTTGTATAATTAGGTCCTCTCCGAATGGAAATGATACCTCCAGAATACAGTTGTGATTCTCCATTTCAGGCCACGGGCTCTAACGATGCCTTACTTATCTGCCTTATACTCCAGTTTGTCTTGTCTGTTTCTTTTTGTTCAAGCCGTGTTCTCGCAGCAGCCCAAGGGTGGCAGTCAGAGGATGACTTTTAGGAGCTGGTTCCATTGTTTCTGCTGCCCTCCATATTCCAGGCTACCTAGGATGTGAGCTTACAGGAAGCTCATTCTCCTATCGTCACCTCCTAGCTCCCCGAGAAATGTTGGGACTACAGTCACACTACAGCGTCCAGTTTTTTCAGTGTGGGTTCTAGGGAGTCAATGTCCATGAGCAGGCGTGTCCTGTGGAAGCTAGCCACTTCTTACTGAAGTCTCTGCCCGCTGCTTATCATGGCCAGGCTGTGCAGTTAAACGGATAATCTCTCTTTGCATACCTTTAAAAAATCTGCTCTTTTTGGTGGGATACTGTTAACTTTAGAGGTATATTCTACCTTTCATGTTTGAACTCCAGGCATCACTTAGATTTGAATTGGCTTTTGAGTCTCACCGAGAAAGACCTGGTACTCCTTCCCAGGGACTATTCTGCAAGTCAGGATTCTGCCACTAGGTGGCTTCAATACCACCATAAAGGGATTCCCTCTGAGATAGCCTGTCCACGGAACCTAGTGTTTACTATCCTATTTCCAGCATGCAGATATGTACACACCGTATTTTGCATTTATATTTTAATGACCAGTAGGGTTTTTTCTAGTTTTGCTTTGTGTGTGTGTAGGTGTGGATGCATGCTTGCATGTGTGTGTGGAGATCAGCAGGCAACCTTGGGTGTCAATCATCAGGAATCATCCACTTTGTTTTTCAAGACCATGGACTCATTGGTCAGGCGCTCACCTAACAGGCAAGGCTGAATGGTGAGTGAGCTCCTAGGATCTGCCTGTTCACATCCACCGTCCTGGGATTTACAAGCGTGCCTGTACCTGGCTGTTTGGTTTCTTGTTTGTTTTGGTTTTATTTTCTTCATGTGGGCTCTGGGGATTGAACTCAGATCCTCACCCTTGTGAAGAAAGCACTTCTCCAGCTGCACTGTCTCCCCAAATCAGTGTTTTCTTTCTTAAGTAGCTTTGGCGCACAATATACAGCTTTCTACTGGCTTCGTGGAGGAACTATTTTAAAGCTGTCATTTCCTGACAACACAATATTATCTTTGTTTTCTTTAATAACAAAAGGATGATAAATTTTAATGTGTTTATAGCTCCCAGACTTGAAATGTTGTATGTGGCAATACCTGATTCAGGGTGTGTGTTAGCTCTTTGCCTTGTCTGCCTCCTGTGGCTAGAACTCTTGATGTAATAATGAGCAGAAGCAGCCAAACCAAGCAGTCCTGCCCTGTTCTTGATTTTAAGGGGAAAACAGACTGTCTTTTACCATTAGTTATGACATTAACGGTGGTTTTTTTTCATAGATATCTTATATAAGATTGAGGAAATTCCCTTCTGTTTCTAGGGTTTTAAAAAAAATATATTTATTTTGTGTATATGAGTGACCTGTCTTCATGCACGCCAGAAGAGGGCACCAGATCTCATTACAGACGGTTGTGAGCCACCATGTGGTTGCTGGGAATTGAACTCAGGACCTCTGGAAGAGAAGCCGGTGCTCTTAACTGCTGAGCCGTATCTCCACACCTGTTTCTAGGGTTTCAAATTTTGTTTTAACGTGGCAAGGTATCAGATTTTTGTTGATTTATTTGTCACAACCTTGAGGTGAACATACACTCTTGTAACCTTGGTTCTATTGTGTCATGTTATAATAGTTGGCTTTCAATTGTAAGCAAATCTTGGATTTCTAGGGCAAATCCCGCTCAATTGTAGCATGTGATACATTGTATATTTGTAGATTTGGTTTGCTGGTGTTTTGCTGAGAATTTTTGCATCTATGTTCATAAGAGTTAGTGGTCTGCCCTTTGCTGTGTTGGTCTGGCATTGGTATCAAAATAACATTGGCCCCATTGAATGCCCTGGGAGTTGTTACGTCCTCGGGTTTGAAGAGTCTGTACAGGGCTTGTGCTAAACTGTAGAATTCACCAATGCCGAACCCTTTCTCTGTCAGAGGTTAGAAAACACTAATTCAGTCACCTTTTACCTTATTGCAGGTCTATTTAGAATATTCTTTGAATTGATCTTAGTAGATAGAATGCTAGAAATCTGTTTCATATCATCTAATTTCTTGTGTATTCTATTTTCTTGATATCATAATATCCTTTATAACACAGATGACTCAGTAACATCATAAAATCAGTAGTGATTGCTCTTCTTTTGTTCTTAGTTTTAGTAATTTGAGTTGCTTTTCTTCCTTCCCCCTCCCTCCCTCCCTCCCTCCCTTCTTCCTTCCCTCCCTCCCTCCCTCCCTCCCTCCCTTCTTCCTTCCCTCCCTCCCTCCCTCCTTCCTTCCTTCCCTCCCTCCTTCCCTCCTTCCTTCCATTTCCATCCTTTCTAAACTACTGTCAGTTTTGATGATCTTTTCAAAGAGCCATCCTTGCTTCCTAGGAATTTCTCTTTTTGAAAATTCTCTGCTTCCACTCTGACCTGAATTCCTTCCATTTGCTTTTGTTTACTTTGCCATTTTTAAATAGTTTCTTACAATGAAAATATACCACTGGTTTGAGATATTTCTCCTTTTTCAGGTAGAAGTTTACAGTTACAGGTTTTCCTCTAAACCCTGCTTGTGTTACCGACCTTAAGATTTGTTTATTTTTTTTTTAATTTTTGATTCATCTCAAAGTATTTTCTAATTTACTTTATACCATTGCCTTTGACTCCTTAGTCATGACTTTTTAATGTTCCTGTTTCTGTGAGTTTTTCCAAGTTTCTCTTTATAGCTGATTTCTACTTTCATTTCCCAGGAGTCAGAAAATGTACTTTGTATGATTCAAACCTCTAAACTTATGGAGGCTCATTTTACTGCCCAACATGTGGTCTGTTTTGGAGGATGTGTGAGTTCTGTGTTTGGAAAGACAGTTCTAGAGATATCAATAGGTTCAGTTGGTTAATAATACTGTTCAATGGGGGTTTTGAAAAATTAATTATGGTGTTTTGTTGCTAGTTTTGTAAACAAAATAGTTAGATAAACACTATAAAATAAGAGTAACTAGGCCATAAAAATAAAAAATTCTAAAGATTGAATCAAAATGTTAGAAAAGACAGTAAAAGTGAAAGTATTTTAATCTCATATTGGAAGCTTCATAGAACACCTCAGTTGTGGCAAAATTCTAAAAAGTAAAATTATAGCTTATATTTGGGAAGGGGTATGACTATTGGTGATTGATATATGTATATCAATCAGAGGTTAGAAAACACTAATTCAGTCACCCTTTACCTTATTGCAGGTCTATTTAGAATATCCTTTGAATTGATCTTAGTAGATAGAATGCTAGAAATCTGTTTCATATCATCTAATTTCTTGTGTATTCTATTTTCTTGATATCATAATATCCTTTATAACACAGATGACTCAGTAACATCATAAAATCAGTACACACATCATCTGAGACTTTATTGTAAAAAGAGCAAAAACAATAAACCAACCCAGGGAGTACAATCTCCCAATCTCAACATTTCACATATATCTGCAGAACCTAGAAACAGCATTACATTTGCCTTTAAGCTTTCTGTTTCTTACTTTACTGTTTTTAATGATAACTAAGAATACTTGAGCCAGGCAGTGGTGGTGCACGCCTTTAATCCCAGCACTCAGGAGGCAGAGCCAGGTGGATCTCTGTGAGTTCGAGGCCAGCCTGGTCTACAGAGTGAGATCCAGGACAGGCACCAAAACTACACAGAGAAACCCTGTCTCGAAATACTTGACCATTAGAAAACATTTCACAGGCGTGAATTTATAGCCATTTCAGTTGAACGAAGTTAAACTTTAGAAATGGACGTCACTAGTGAAATATTTATTTTCATGGTCTATGGGCAAATGAACATTCGAGACACAAACATTTCTATACCCAGCTCCCTTTACCTCTCTTTCAGGAGCAAGCTCAAATCCTTCAGTGCATCGTCATCAGGAGCTCCGACTTCCCAACCTAACGCCCAACTTCGAGCATGCGCGCAGAGAAAATGACCCTGGACCTCTGGTGCAAATGTTTTCATAAAGATTGAAATTCTCTGGCGGAAAGATGCTGAACGCGCAAGCAGTGTTTGAAAACTAGAAACGCTTTATCTTTCCCTTTGTCTGTATTTAGTTGAGGTCTGTAAATATGTGAAGAGTAAGCGCTGTCTCCTCCCAGGAGCTACCTGAGCTGAGACTTAGGACTACTGAGATGCCGTGAATCACTCACTCATCTTAACTCAGCTTTAAAAAAACAAAATTACTTATTTTAGGTCTATGAGTGCCCTACCTACATGTACACCTTTATGCCAGAAGAGGGCATCAGATCTTACCATAGATGGTTGTGAGCCACCATGTGGTTGCTGGGAATTGAACCCCGGTTCTCTGGAAGAGCAGCCAGTGCTCTTAACCTCTGAACCATCTCTCCAACCCCTTAACTCAGCTTTTAATTTCCCTTTTCTGGTTGATGTTTTATGGAGTTGCTAGTTTTTTATTTTTGTTTTTTTAATCACAACAAATCATTAGTGGTTTTTTAAAAGCCATGACAGGCCATTTAAATCTGGCTCTAACTGACTGTGGCACTGGTACTTTGCTGTCCCCAGGGGACATGGAAGCCATGTCTAAAGGAAATGAACACTGTTGAGTAGGGTGAGCTGACTTCGCTTTACCCCAGCTTTCTTCTGAATCAGACTCCGCTCTGTGGCAGTGTATAGTCTCACAGGGAGCTATTGATTTCTGTCGGGGCTCTGCTTTTCCTAGACTTATAAAACGGAACGACTTAATATATATTTCTTCTTTCAGGAACCAACCAATGTCACAGCAGATAATGTTCTTGTTCCTGAACATAATGAAAAAGGTAAAAAAAAAAAAAAAAAAAAAAAAGGACAGGAAACAATTACATCACAATTTAATTAAATCACACTCTCATATCAGAGAGTTTACAGGGGAAATAACAAATAACCACACTGTTTATATTCCAATTTAATATGACATTTTTGTAGATATTAATTATTTTAAAATTTGATAGACACTTATAGTCACAGTGGGTGACATATTGCTAGATAAGGATCCATTGGCTGAGGTTGTCTTTATAAAACCCAACACTAGTGTATCAGTTAAAGGAAAATAAGAAATGAGTTTGCCATGGGAATCCTCTGAAACAGAAAAAAAAGAAGAGGGAGCGCATCATCACCACCATAATCATCATCATTTTCTTCATCGTCATCATCATCATCATCATCATTGTCGTTGTCATCTGTTGTCTAATGAAAAACATAGAGGGACTTTGTTAGCAGAATTTACTGGTTTTGTACACCATAAGAAAACATTTAGAAACCTCTGTTGAGTTTTACATAGCTTCACAAGTTTTCATAGATGCACAGACCTTTTGGGATGATTATTGGATAATGAGAAGGTCACTATAGAAATCCATTTGTATTTCATATTAGCATCCGTACTTTATTTGTAGAGAAAATGATTTAGTTCCACCTGAGAGGCATTCTGATAAAATTTAAAGATTACTTAAGGCCAGTTGGCTAGTCATTTTTACCAAGTTTGAAGACTCTCCGGTTAAGTGAGAGTTAGGAAAGGCAGACCAGGTTTGGAATCTTTTTTTCTTTTTTTTTCTTTTTCTTTTTTTTTTTTTTTTTTTTTTTGTTTTTCGAGACAGAGTTTCTCTGTGTAGCTTTGCGCCTTTCCTGGAACTCGCTTTGGAGACCAGGCTGGCCTCGAACTCACAGAGATCCGCCTGGCTCTGCCTCCCGAGTGCTGGGATTAAAGGCGTGCGCCACCACCGCCCGGCCCAGGTTTGGAATCTTTAGCACTGATATCTAAATTAAACTGTAAATGTCTTTTAGAGGGTGTTTGTAGAAACACAGTTAAAATTAAGCTCTGCTTTAGCAATGCTTTTTATTTTTTGTTTTTATCCTTTGTTGTTCTGGGGAATTGAACTTCGGGAGTGCTCAGCCAGCTCTCTGCAGCCGAGTCACATCTCTAGGCCCTCTTGTCTTTTCAAATCTGCATTTGGTTATCTTTAGATATCTTCCCCCAGCACCTATGCTGGGTGCTCTTTTCAAAGGTGAAGTGTCTTCATTGACTCTGAGGAAATCAGCTAGGGCTGTTAGAGGCTGCTGCTCCTGAAAAGCTCCTCTATTAGCAAAGCTTGGGGAACTGTTTAGTCATCCCAAGAGTCCACTAGGTCAAAGGCAAGGCATTGACCTGGACACAAACTGATTTCTAGAATCATGGCGTCAGCTACGCTTCCTTGGTTGACCTCTTTGAAGATAAAAATCATGCTGCCGTTCACACATCTAAACCGCCCCATGCTGTGTTGAGGGATGAGAGCCAGACGCAAGCAGACACACAGAGAACACATGTGGGCTTTACTGTGGGTTCCTGGGATTGCTCTCAGGCCTTCCGCTCCGATGATGTGCTTTCAGAATGTCTGCTCTGCTTGTAACAGTGACGCTGATTTTTAGAAGAGATGGCTTATTGTCTCCCCTCTTTTTCCCTCCTAAGGAATACTTCATAAACCCTCTATCAGCTTCCAAAATATCATAGAAGGGACCAAACATTTCCACAAAGACTTCCTAATTGGAGAAGGGGAAATATTTGAAGTATACAAAGTGGAGATTCAAAACCAAACATACGCGGTTAAATTATTTAAACAGGTATGGAACAAATCACTGTCATGGACATCAATTCCACTTATTTTCTCCTATTTCGTATTAAAATGTGTCATTTTTTCCATTAACACTGAAAGGACATATACTTGAAGATAAAATTTCACCAATGGGAATGGATATATGATGCTGGGGTGGGGGTGGGGCTGGGAAATGACTAAGACTCGAATGCCTGTCTTAAAGGGATATGGTGTGGAAGCAAAAGCTCTCCCACCCCTAGAGGTGGTTTTTGGTTTTCTTTTTCGAGACAGGGTTTCTCTGTGTAGCTTTGGAGCCTGTTCTGGAACTTGCTCTGTAGACCAGGCTGGCTTCAAACTCACAGAGATCCGCCTGCCTCTGCCTCCCGAGTGCTGGGATTAAAGGCATGCACCACCACTGCCTATCAAGAAAGATTTTTCTAAAAGCCATTCATGGCCCCAGGAACTTTAATGAAGATCACATTGGCTCAGCATTATGCCCTTAATCTCCACACTAAGGAGGCAGAGGCAGGCAGATCTCTGTGAGTTCAAAGCCAGCCTGGTCTACAAGGAAATGTCTAGGCAAGCTAAGGTTACACAGTGTGACCTTTACTAAAAAAGAGGAGGGGGAGGAGGAAGAGGAGAAGGAGGAGGAGGAGGAGGAAGAGGAGCAGGAGGAGGAGGAGGAGGAGATCACATTGTTCACACTTGCTTAGTCCCAATAGTGTCCTCTCCTCACAGCCTCAGAGCTATGCTGCAGGTGAGCATTTTTATAGATGAGCTTTTATCAGCGCTCAGGACGGTGAGGAAGAGGATGCTTCAGTAGGATAAGTCAGTTTGTCATCACCGTGACAGACACCTGTGAGAGTTCGCTTGAGGCAGGAAACGCTTTTTTGGCTACAGTTGGAGGGGTTTCGGTCCTTGTTCAGTTGGTGCCATGGTGTTCTGGCCGATGGTGAGACAGAACGCCATAGGAGAACTTGGAAGAGGACAGCTGCTCAGCTCGTGGTGGCCAAGAAAGGGCGTGGGGAGGGCAAGGCCAGGGCATAGCCTTCTAGAACACAGCCCCAGTGATTTAACAAGGCCCTATAACCTACTCTATCTATCTATCTATCTATCTATCTGGATATAGTACATACATATACACACTATGTATACACTGTATATATATATATATATATATATATATATATATATATATATATATATGTACACGTGTGTGTGTGTGTGTGTGTGTGTGTGTGTGTGGTTGCTGCTGATCCACACACACACACACACACACACACACACACACACACACACACACACGCATCTGCCTGAGGAGGCCAGAGGCATTGGATCCTCCTGAGCTGGAGCCTTATGCAGTTGTAAGCTGCCCAACATTGGGAACTGAATTCTGGTCTTCTGCAAGAGCAGTATGTGCTCCTAACTGCTCAATATTTCCTGAGCCCTGAGTGCAGTAATAGTTTTGTAGATGTGTCCGTTGGAACAGGGCTTTGCATTTTGACTGATTGTGTTTTTCTGTAATGGTCTCCATCTGTTGGGAAGAGAAGTTTCCTTAATGAGGGGTAAGAACTATACTTAACTGTGGCTATAAGGACAAATATTTAGAATGTAGCCAAGGATTATACTGATTTGATAAAGGGGTGGTTTAGGTTTTCCTCCAAAATCCCTGACTTTGCTAGCTCTGGGTAGTTGGCTAGGTTTCCAGTACCAAGCATGGTTTTCCTCTTGTTGAGTAGGTCTTAAGTCCAATTAGAGAGCCATTGGTTATCACCAAAGAATGTATCTGCACCCTTAGGGTTAGTGTGACATGGTAGTCATTGTTGAGACACAAAATATTTTTGTAAAAGTTTCCAACATGTAACTGGTGTTGAGAACTATTACTTAAGCTAAGGCAAAATCACTGGGGAAGGTAAAAAGCAATAAAACGAAACAGACCAAACCTGGTTACTGCTGGACAGGACTGGGAAGTACTGAAAGTGATTCCTCCTTGTAGCTTGTGCTTCAGACGCTTTTATGTCATTATTAAGTGAGTTCTCCCATGTCCTTCAATTGCATTTTTATCAGTAATCTCATACAGACACACTGAGATTCCTGAGATCGACTATCTACTAAAGAAAATTGGATTGTAAAACTATTCAAGACGTTAGAATATTGGCCCTTGGGACCCAGTTGAAGCCAGTTTTTTAACTGTCAAGGAGTCACTGGCCTTATTGGCATACTTTGTCATGGTTGAACCCTAAGGCCACCTCCCCCAAGGGTCTCTCCAGTCTTCTCTCTACAGCTGCTACCAGATGTGCACTCCTTTTTTTGGAATTTTCACTCGGTTGACTTTGGGATGGCATGCCCTTGCCTCTAGGTCTCCGTCTTCTCCTTTCTTGACTGCATCTTACCGTGCAGCATGGCTTCACTGACCTGACTCGGCTACAGCATCGTTGCCTCGCTCCCTTGTAATGAAGTGGTCCACTGCATTTCCAACTGCAGTCACAGACTTTCTCCTGAGAATTCTCCTCTCTTTGTGCAGCCCAGAGCCTTATTACAGGGCTATCTTTAGTACTTGCTCCATGGGTGTTTGTTGAATGGTTTAAAGGAAGGCCATAAGGCCATTTTCAAGAATTTAGCTGTACCTGCTTGTCCTCCAGTATAGCTCCCTCTTAAGGCGGTAAGTGGAAGTACAGGGCTTCTCCCCCCTTTTTTCCCACTCTTTATTTTACCCAACACACACAAGGAAATGGAAGACATAATCATGCCAAGGCCTCTTAATGAATTAACTACATACTTTCCTAAAAGAATGCATTTTGAAAAGTTAGGATGATGCCTTTAAGGACTTTTCTCAACGGACCAGAAGTGGAGAATTTTATCAGATTGTCAGATCTGTGCCTCTCGACTCCGTTGTCCTGCCAGTCACCTGTACATCATCTTACAGTGGCTGATTTGGATTTGGCAGGTCTGGGCAGCAGCTCAGCAGGAGGGCTAGTGTTCCTCAGCAGGGCCCAGCCCATATGAAGACTTGTGGTCATAAACCACATTCAAGTGTTAGGTTTGCAGAGACACAACCGTGAGTCTCTTTGTTTACCAGATTAAAAAAACAACAAACAAACAAACAAACAAAAAACCTATGGCTGAGAAACAGCAAGTGCAAGGGAGAGGCCTCATCTTCCTGGATAGATACTTAGAAAATGCAGGCTGCCATGAAGTAGTCCTTGGAAGTGATTAGTGAGCCAGGTTTATTGTTTTTTTTTTTTCTTTCTTCTTTTTTTGAGATTTATTTATTAATTATGTATACAGTGTTCTGCCTGCATGTATGCTTGCACACCAGAAGAGGGCACCAGATCTCATTACAGATGGTTGTGAGCCACCATGTGGTTGCTGGAAATTGAACTCAGGAGCTCTGGAAAAGCAGCCAGTGCTCTTAACCTCTGAGCCGTCTCTCCAGCCCCAGGTTTATTGTTTTTAATTCAACCTGGACAGTGGTAACCAGAATTCCCCTTGGATTTTGATGACAATAGAGCTCTAAACACTTCATTTTCTAGCAAGTTGCAAATGAGGACCTTATAGCTAGGACCTAGGGGCATCTTAATGTAATGTTTTAATGGTAGAAGAAAGGAACTTGAGATCCAGGGATGTACAGTGATACAGCATTGAAGACACCAAGGGTGTGCCATCTACTACCCAAGTGTTCAGTACAACATTGTTGAAGCCATTAATTTATTCAATATCTGTATGCCTGGATCTTGATTAGATGGTGATGATGGTGATGATGATGATGATGATGGTGATGCTGCTGATGATGGTAATGATGCTGACGGTGATGATGCTGGGGATGATGATGGTGATGATGATGATGATGGTGATGATGCTGATGGTGATGATGGTGATTGGGCAGGGTCTTACTGGGTAGACCCAGGCTGGCCTCAGTCTCACAGAGATATACCTGCCTCCTGAACGGTGAGATTAAAGCCCCGCACCACTTGTCTTAGATTTGAAACTTCGTAGTAAGAAGTTACAATTTCCTTTGCACAGTAGGCACATCTTTTCAAAATTAATGCAAAAATGAATTTGAATGGACATATGCAAATGAGCCAACTCATAAAATGCTAAAACAGTGGAAGTTTGCAAAGAACACAGCTATCATAAATTTTTTTGTGTGTGAGATCAGTGAGGAGTTTCTATCATTGTGGAATTTTCCGTGAATACATAATATTTTAGAATTTATGTAAATGTCTGAAACTGGTGAGTTTGAATATGAGATTTGCAACATGGCAGATTGCAGGAAAACTTTCAATTCAAGAGTAATGATTGTTAAGTCTTGCTTGGGAGTTAAAACGTTTTTGGAAATCTGATGAATGCTAAGGATTCCCTCCCTGGGTAGGTTTGTGGGGTGGGGGGCTCAACTCTATTAAAAAGAGAAAGTCTCCGTAGACAAAGACTCTCAGAAGTAGAGAGCTAGCTCTTAAATCTTTTTCTTTTTCTTTCTTGTATGACATTCAGGAGAAAAAAATGCAGTTTAAGAAGCATTGGAAGAGATTTTTATCAGAACTGGAAGTTTTACTCCTGTGAGTGTGTTTCGTTCATCTTGGATATTACAGCACAGTGTTTGGCGTGGCTGGCATTTAATTAGTGTGGGTCGGATGTTCGAACATTGGGTACACTTTTGACATCTGCTTTGGTGTGTTCCTTAAAATAAATTTTAAAAGAGAGCACTTCCATGATTCATTTGGACGTATTGAAACAAGAAACTGTCACAAGGAAGTGGGTTAAATTGTGTGTGACTAACACAGCTGAATGGTAATTCTTAGCGTCACACGCGTGTCCCTTTCCCTTCCTTGGAGATGTTGCAGTTGAGAGACTGTCTCATCAGAGTGACTCTCTTCAGAAAGAGAGTTTTAGACAAAGAAATCAAGGGCTTTTGATGTATATATGATGTTCCAGGGAATTCGTTCACGATTCTGGGAGTCCCGGGATGACAAATTTAAATGGCTTCGTTTTTTATATAACTTCATAAATGCAGCTGTGCAGCTGTTCTCACTGGAGGCAGAGCTCTAACACTGGGGAACTCATCACCCCTCACAAATAGAAGATGCTTTTCCCTGGTGGTTGGGGAGCAGATATGTGCGATGGGGTGGAGAGGAAAGTGGGGAGAGAAGTATTATGCTGCAGCATCCTGTCCCCGCGGGGGGCCCCCCCCCCTGTTTTTTTCTGTTTTTTCGAGACAGGGTTTCTCTGTGTAGCTTTGGTGGCTGTCCTGGATCTCACTCTGCATACCAGGCTGGCCTCGAACTCACAGAGATCTGCCTGGCTCTGCCTCCTGAGTGCTGGGATGAAAGGCATCTGCCACAGCCACCCGGCTGCATCCTGTCCCTTTTATAGTCAGGGTCAGAGATAGAATATTAATGGCCAATAAAGAACATTCAGTCCAGATGTTGTAATAGTAGATTTTTACAGTTTCACTTGTTTGTTTGTGGAAGTTTTGAAATCTGAGAAACACAAAAGGGTAAATTTAGTAAGTGTCCTCTCCTGCTACCTGGCTGAGTTTTCAAAGGCAACCTCATTACTAGCTCTTTGTATATATTCTTGGAGGTCTGTTACACATGCACAAACACATTTTGGTTTCTTATTTTCATCCTTCCACACAAAAGGCAATGTAGCAACATGGCTCACTCTGTTCCTCGTCACGTTCTGTTCTAGCCACGCCATACCTTCCTTCCGTTGAGAGGGTCAAATGTCTTTTTAAACTCAAGGATGCACACAATCTCAAAAAACAAAACAAAACAAAAACAAAAACAAAAAACAGAAAAGAACATTGCCAATGCCAGTGTTAAAGGAATTTTGTTTTAGGGCCTGTATGTTGTCAGATCTCTTATTTAAGTTTCTGATGCATCAATAAGTCAGTTTTTACATGTTGCTCTTTCCATGCCTCTTTTTCTAGTACCATTCATTGAAGAAATGTTTCTTCACCTTTTGTGTATTTTTCACCTGCTAGTCAGGGTTTTAGTGAATGGTGGACATATGGATTGGGGTTTTTTTTGGAGCCTCTGTTCTGTGCCACTGATCGGTGGGACAGCTCTCTGCCCCTGCAGACTGGTTTGATTACTAACGCATTGCAAGGCTCCTTTAAATCGGAGCTCCGCTTCCTCACACTACTTTGACTGTTTGGAGTCTTTCATGGTTTCATATGAGTTTTAGGATTTCTATTGTCGTGGAAAAAAATGTTGTTGCAATTTTGGTCGGCGTAACGTCGAATCTGTGGCTTGCTTTGGGCAGCTTGGACAGTTTGGCAGGATTAATTCTTGCAATGCATGATGCCAGCTATGTTTTCCCATTTCCATGCATCTCTAATTCTTTTATCAATGTAGTTTTAAGTGTGCAGACCATTTATCTCTGTGGATAAATTTATTCCTTAGTATTTTATTCTTCCTGATATTTTGTAACAGATAATTTTCCTCATTCTTTATTCAGGTAGCTCATTGTGAATGTAGAGAAATAACATTGATTTTATATGTTGATTTCGTATTGGATGAATTTAGTGAATTCATCAGTTCTTGCCATTTTTTTTTTGGTAGAGTCTTCCAGGTTTTCTACATATAAGATCATGTAATAAGCAAACTGGGACAATTTACCTGTCTCCTTTCTAGCTCACAGTCCTTCCTTTCTTTTTCTTGCCTACTTGCTCTAGCTAGGATTTGCCATGCTGTGCTGCATAGACGTGAGTATGGACCCGCACACCTCATTCCCACTCCTTAAGGAAAATACACTTGTGATGGGTTCTGTCATTAGTTACAAGTTTATCATCTACAGCATTTATTGTATTGAGGTGCGTTCTCTCCATAATTCATTGAGAGTTCCATCTTGAAGGGCATTGAGTTTTGATAAATGCTTTTCCTGCATCTGTTGTGATGATCACATGACTTTTTTTTTTTTTTTTTTTTTTTTTTACCTTCAGTAGGATGATGTGGTAATATTACTGGTCATTTTGTGCATGTTGTGCCAGTCTTGAATCCCAAGGATATAATTCTACTATATCAGGGGATATGGTCTTATAAAAATAGTATTTTAAGTCTTTGAGAGTTCACACAATGTCTTTTAATCATGTTAGCTGCTGTTTTTCCTCTCCTCCCAGGGCTAATCTCTCTACCTTCACCTCTCTACTCACCTAACTTTGAGCTTTTTTTTTTTTTTAATCATTTAGAACTCTTTTGTTTGTTTGTTTGTTTGGTTTTGGCTTTGGTTTTTTGAGACAGGGTTTCTTTATGTAGCCTTGACTGTTCTGGAACTTGCTCTGTAGACCAGGGGATGGAACTCAGAGGTCTGCCTGCCTCTGCCTCCTGAGTGCTGGGATTAAAGGTGTGGGCCACCGGGCCTGGCCAGAGACAGGTGTCTTCATTCCTGAATCTAGCTCTAGACACCTTCTCAGTGAGTTGAAACCACCTGACTACATTTGCACAGCTGTTATAAAGACAGCAATGCAAGCCCGAGTTTGTGTGTCCTTCACATCTGTCCTCTGTCTCTCACCATGGAGACCTGTCTTGTTTTGCCCACAGTGGCCATTTAGAAATACTTTCCGATTTGATTTCAGTTAGTATTAGATTTGCTGATCTTGATCTATGTAACTTTAAATTCTATGGACTTAAAAATTGCTAGGGAATTTTAAATGGCATGAATTTATGGGCTCAGAAGGAGTAATCCCACCCCAACTGTCTTTGCACGCTCATTCCTCACTAACATCTGAACCACCCAGCGCTTATTTTTTCTGCTAGATCAGTAACATTTAAAAATAAGCAAATTGCGGCATTGGAGAGATGTCTCCACAGTTAAGAGCACTGGGTGCTCTTGCAGAGGACCCGGGTTTGATTCTCAGCACCCACGTGTCAGCTCACAGCCATCTCTGATGACTCCAGATTCCCTCCTCTGGCCTCTACAGGCATCAAGCACATAAGTGGGGGACAGACAGACTTGCAGGCAAAACACACCTGCATAAAAGTAAATAAAAATTAGAAAATAAAAATAAGCCAAGTGTCCTTTCTGCTGTGCCCACAGGAGAGCTGAGAATCGGGGACTGCCGTGTCTCTACGATGTCTCCCCTCTACTGCTTTCCAAAAGACGCTTCCCTCTGCATTGGCTTAGGTTGCAGGAAAACCAGCCAGCTGGTGGTACAGACGGTCTGTTTAAGCAGCTCGCCACACCTCCTCAATTTATCACTAGCCCACTGTTTTCCATTGCACAATCTGAATCATAATAAAGTGTAGGGATCTTGTTTCTGACGTATGTTAAAAGAAAGCCTTTCTGTGTATTTGTGTATGTGTTTATGGATACAGATGTCCACACACAGACACTGGCCTATTTGAGGCAAGAGAGATAAAGTGATCAGCACGCCCCATTTACCAGATAAATATATATAAATTGTAAATCTATACATGTGTATATAAGAGAGTATATTTGTGTTTGTAGGAAATTTGCTACAAACTAGGAGCACATTAGAGACCTTTATAAGTAGAACATTTTTTTTTAACAGCTTCATTTATTTTAATGATCCCAAACATGCCCCAAACATAGTAGGTATTCAGTATAGTAAACTGAGCTCACAGCCTTGGCATATTTCACTGTTTGCAGTTACCCGGTTCGTTAGTACTTTAGTTGCTGCTGTGACAAGACACATGACCAAAAAGACATAAAGAAGTGAAGGTTTGTTCTGGCTCAGGGTCTGAGAGGAGAATCCATCATGGCAGGAAGTCACAGTGGTAGGATTCCTAGGGAACTGGCCTCGTGAGGAGATAACTGTGACCTTGAGTCCACAATCTGGAAGCACAGAGAGATGAGTCATTGTGCTCTGCTTGCCTGGCTCTTTTCATTCATTCCTGGACCCCAGTCCACGAGAAGCTGCTGCTCACATGCAGTGCTCTCCCTTGGCGATTCTAATCTACTCAAGTCAACAGTGAAGGTCAGCTCTCATACCTGGAGTGCATTGATCTTCATAAAGCAATAACATCCAAGGATTAGAGTTTAGCTTGGTTAACTTGTTAACAAATGCTTAGGATAAGAGCCTCAGAAATATACTAATGTAGAATATAATATAATATTATAATATAGTATACTAATGTAGAAATCTGTAACTTAAAATCAGTGTCATTTTTTTATACTTCAAGCTACTATTGTGCGGATTTGTGAAAACATGACTATCCCTTTCCTGCTTGTAACTGGGGTTTAACCCAGCACCTGATGAAGCAATGCTCCATAAATGGATGAGTGAAGACAGTCTTCTCTAATCCTATGTTTTTGTGATTTACTTGCTTTGGACACTTCATCAGATCGGTCTCAGTTGCATCATTATTTGCTTAACAAAATAAACATGTAACACTTTTGTATCAGTGAAAATATGGAATATTTTCACAAATATTCCATAAGTGAATATGGAATCATGTTTTCCTTTTTGTATGATGTTCTCAGTATCCCAAACCTTAAGAAATCAGTACTTCGGGCTGGAGAGATGGCTCAGAGGTTAAGAGCACTGACTGCTCTTCCAGAGGTCCTGAGTTCAATTCCCAGCAACCACATGGTGGCTCACAACCATCTGTAATGAGATCTAGCACCCTCTTCTGTATACATAATAAATAAATCTTTAAAAAAAAAAAAAGAAATCAGTACTTCTTTAAATTTCCCGCCTTCTGTTTTAATATATTATTTTTATTTACATGTCAACAGTCCATTAAAAGGGGGTAGAGCTAGCACTTTTTGGAACTCCCAGTGAAACTACCTGCCTCTTGGCCTGACTCAGTCTCATGTTAGAACTGTTTACCAACATTCCTAACCAGTCTCGTCCACCTTCTATTTGAGTGATGGATTTGACAGTTTCAATCTTTCTGGTTCAAGGTTCCGTCATCCCCACATACTGGAGTTGACTGCATATTTCACCGAGATGGAGAAGCTATGCCTGGTTCATCCATATATGAACAACGGGACACTTTTTGACAGACTACAGTGTGCAGTAAGTCGCAGACTATCATTCTGTCAGGTCCTTCGGCCCGCTAAAGCCGGAGGGGGGCCGGTAAAAGGGAGCCGTTGACACTGGAGGGAGCTGAGAGGTGAGGTGTGAGCACACACATCAGGGGGATATTCAGGAATGGTTCCCCAGAGGAGCAGAGGACCTCTCAGGTAAACACATGTGTTACCAGGTTCTATGTAATATTGGCAAATATATATGTATACACACAGACACACACACACAGACACACACACACACACACACACACACACACACACACACACACACGTGAGTTTATAACAAGTCTCAACTTCTCTTAGCATGTGGTACCTAGGTGGGCACAGGGGTGGGCCAACCAAACCTTATGCACGCTAAGCAAGGATTCTACTGCCGAGCTGTACTCTCAGCCCACTGGCTACAGTTTGACTAAACTAATGTTAAAAATTGTTGGGTATTTCCCCAGACAAGTGGTTCTCAACCTTCCTAACGCTGCGACCCTTTAATACAGTTCCTCATGCTGTGCTGACCCCCAACCACAAAATTATTTCGTTGCTACTTCATAACTGTAATCTTGCTACTGTTATGAATCATAATGTAAATATCTGATAGGCAGGATATCTGATATGTGAACCCTGTGGGGGTCACAACCCACAGGTTGAGAACCACTGCCCTAGAACCATAGAGGAAAGCTCATTTGGAATTTAAACAGGTTGTAGCAAACTGAAATATTGATTCACCTCTCACTCCACCTTGCCATGGCTGCTGTGGGAGCATGTACCCACATGGTGGATATGCAGGTAATTTGCACTAAGAAAAATACAACTAAACCAATCTCTCTCTCTCTCTCTCTCTCTCTCTCTCTCTCTCTCTCTCTCTCTGTCTCTGTGTGTGTGTGTGTCTGTCTCTGTCTCCTTCTTTCTCTGTGTCTGTGTCTCTCTCTGTGTCTCTGTGTCTCTGTCTGTCTACCCTCCCCCTCTCCCCGCCTCCCTCTCTCTAGGATAACACGGCCCCACTTTCCTGGCACGTTCGAATCGGTGTATTAATAGGAATAGCCAAAGCCATCCAATACTTGCACAACACCCAGCCGTGCTCAGTCATCTGTGGCAATATTTCCAGGTAAATGATCTGGGGACCTCAGGTCCCACCTGTGCCCCTCCCGGCACCTCAGGTGAGTGACTCAACAAACACCCTGTCCTCTTCGGTCAGCACTCTTCCTGGAACGGATACGAGTGCAATGAGAACTCGCATCTAAGTATTACAATTCTGACTTTTTTTTTTTCTCAATGAAAATGTGTTTGCCAGATTTCTAAAAACCGCATTGGTATCGCCGAGAGGAGATGTTATATTATTACCTTTGTGAATTACTGTTGAATAACTGTGTGTGTTTTATGCGTCATGCTGGATAGCCAGATGTGAAGTTCAACCTCTATTATTCTCCCCACCCCCACCCCTTAACTGAAGTTTAACGAAAGGATACACAGCTTACACAGGGATTCCCAGGAGGATAGCAGGGGTAAAGCAAACTGAGTTTTGGGTTCTGGAGTCACGAGTGTCTTATTCATTACAGTGAGCCTCTCCTCACAACCCCGGGCCTCTCCTTGTCATTCTGTGAAGAGCCAACATGGATTGTTGCCTTTGAGACACAAGAGAACTAGTATTTATTTTCTATCTTCCCTCTCTAGTTACACACACACACACACACACACACACACACACACACACACAAATACATCACCCCCCCACAAACATATACACATACACAAACACACACACAAACACATCCCCCCACAAACATATACACATATACAAACACACACAAAACACACACACATATACACACACAAACACACACATACACACAGACACACACACAAACACACACATAAACACACACCCATACCCCCCCCACAAACACATATATACACAAACACACACACACACACACATACACACACACACACACACACACACACACACAAACATAAACACACACACAAATAAAAACAAACCCAAACAAAAAAAAACATTCAGAGTGGTCACCTACAGCAAAATCCCCTGATGATTTTCTCCTTGTGCCCCATGTTGAACTCATCCTGAAGGCCCTGGCCACACCTTTGCTGAACGCCAGTGTCAACTGTGTTTTAAGACTGCTGCTGCCTCTTCCAGACCATTTCCTAGTATCTTGAAGGGTTTTAGCGCACTTTTAACGTAAGCAGAAGAGGACTGGGTGGCTCATTGTTCTGGAGAAATGAACATGAAACAAGTTTAAAATTTCTCCTCGGTCCTGGGAGGCTGGGAGAACTGCCAAGAGATGCCTGCTCCTTCCATAGTGTGGAACCACCTCAGCTGCCTGAAGCTTCTCAGAGTCTGAGCAAAACCCGAGGACCCTCGCAGGCCCCGGGTACAAAGGAGAGTGATGGTCACAGCGGTCAGTGGAATCACTGGCACGGTCCATTCCACATAGCTGAGAAGCCATCCCAACCTAAAAAAGGAGTTCTTGACAGGAGAGAGGAACACGGGCAGCCATAAACTGGGGCGAAGGTGGCATCAGCGTGGGGAGGGCAACAGATGTAGGGTCACCCACTTTCCCAGGCTTCTTTCATGTAACGCTAGGTGAGGTGACTAGGGTGTGCCTATCCAGTGCCTCCCTACACTGTGGGACAGTCTGCGCAATTTCATAAGACTCTGTGTCTGGATAATAGAGCTATAGCTTAGGCATAGAATACCTGCCTGGCATGTGAGGGGCTGTGGGCTCGATCTCTAGGACTCCAAAAAAAGAAAAGAAGAAGAAAAGAATCAAAGGAACCAAATATACGGGTAGAGAAAAGGAGAAGGGCAGAATTTAGCAGGTGGAGAGGTCGTCAGAGCATCATTGCTGTTGCAACCCCAACCGACGTCATGGAAAGGCTGCTGATGCTGTGATGGTTTTTCAAAGCTGCCAGAAAATCAGGCAGGGCACGCTGGTGCCTGCACTGTGGCCTGTCCTGGAGCAGGGCTATCACGTCTCCCTTCTGCCGTGCGCAGTTCCAGATGGGGACTCGGTTGTGCTGTTACAAGCCAGCATCAGCTAGCCCTCCACGCCAGGGAGCAAGAGCATGCCTGGGAGCTGGGAAATAATGATGGATGCACAGGGCACAGCTACAGAGGAAGAGTCAGCCCAGGAGAGCTCTAAAAAGGAGAACCAGGAATGTTTTTTTACCATCCTTCTCTGTCCTCTCACCTCCTAGCTCAGGCTTCCCAATGTTTAAATCAGGAAGACCATAGCAACCAGAACTTCCTCTTAAACTGTGACTTCCAGGGGGGACTGCCTACCTTCTCTAAGCCTCAGTTTCTCTCTCTGAAAAAGGCTAATAATAGATGAATAGTTTTGTCTCTTAGGGTTAAATGATGTAAGGTATCTGGGTGCTGAGGAGAGCACACACTCATCAAATGCTGACTCCCTCGGTACCTGGTCCAGCAGTGGCAGAGGCTGGGTGATGTGATGGACAGTCAATATTCTTGCTCATTGCTCTTCTACATACTTCCATTGTCAATTCATTGTTTGAAAAGCAGACCTGCAAACAAGGTCTGCTTCTAGAAGAATCACTCATGTCTTACTACGTGTTGGTGGAACACCTTGGGAGTCAAATTCTTTTTTTGGTCCATGTCTGTTGTGTGTGAAGCATAATGGAGACCACAGCGGGGAGCCATCTTTTCCTATAAAGTTCAGCTGATTAGAGAGATAGCTGAAACACACACACACACACACACACACACACACACACACACACACACACAATTATGTCATACTAATAGATACCCAGTGTGTGGCTGGCTGAGTTAGAGTTGAAGTTAGAGAATGTCAAGCCAAGTCCTAGAGGGAGTGTGTTTTTGATACAGACTGATTGAAAGCATTGGGGGAGAATATTCCTGATGGAGGCAGTAAATTTGTTCAAGGTGTCAAGGCAAAGAACTGCCACCACATGTATAAGAAAAGAAAAGGAAGGGAAGAAGAGAAGGGAAGGGCAGGAGGAAGGGAGGGAGGGAAGGAGGGAAGGAATGGAGGAAAGAAGAAAGGGAGGGAGGGAGGATGGGAGGGAGGAGGGAGGAGGCTGAAGGACAGATGAAGTTTGAAAGTAAAATAAAATGAGATGACAAGAAAAGAGAATGTGATAGCCAAGGGATTGACGGGGCTTGAGAGTAGGTAACTAGATTGGAGACCTAGGTTTGATAAGGTAAACTCAGTGGAGAGACCAAGGCTTGTCTTGAGGACACGAGGGAGTGGAAAGATTCTGGAGTCTCTTCCATGATATCAGAATGTAACAGGAAGCTGGTGCTTCCAAGGCAATAGCCCAGGTACTTGCCTAGCTGTGCAGAACTATAAAGTCACTTAATAGCCCAGCTAGACAGAATCCTCGGTAGGTAACAGACAGATGATGATAAGAGGCTGGTTAGAGCAAAGTGTCAAGGACGAGGTGATACTTGAGCTGGAAATACAGCCAATCACATATTTACTTTTTAGTTGGGGAAGGGGCTGATGGCTGTTCCCTACCTGGCTGTTATAGTTTGGATTTTAAGTGTAGGTGAAAGAGCCTAGCAGTGTGGTGACTCGTCCTAGCACTCGGGAAGCCAAGGCAGGACGATCGCCATGGGTTTGGGGCCAACGTGAGCTGCAGAATGAGATCCTCTTCAACACCTACCCCAGCCAGGTGTTGGTGGTGCATGCCTTTAATCCCAGCATTCTGGAGGCAGAGGCAGGCAGGCAGATCTCTGTGAGTTTGAGGACAGCCTGGTCTACAAACCGAGGACAGCCAGGGCAGTTACACAGAGAAACCCTGCCTCAAAAAAGCAAGCAAACAAACAAAACAAAACCACCTCCCTCAAAAGAAACATCTCTCAAAGGCTCCTATTTTGAAGGTGTGGTCCCTGCAGTGGCCCTATTAGTAGATGTTGGGATATTCATGAAGTGGACTCTGGTACAAGAAGTTAGGTCCTTGTGAGCATCTCCTGGAAGGGGATATTAGGTCCCTGGACCTTTCTTCTAGTCTTTGCTTCTCAGCCACCATGGGGAGAGCAGAATGTTTCCACGGCACTTTCATACAATGATGTATTTTCCTGCCACGGGCCCAAAGTCATGGGACCAACCAACCGTGGACTGAAACCGTGAGTCAGAGTAAATCTTTCACTCTTTTCAAATGGTTTCTCTCGGGTATTTTGTGAGCGAGACAAAACTGACTACCGTGACTGGTTTTTTAGAGTCTGAGGATTCGAATGTAGCCCATCCATAGATGGCACCTGCAGGGGTCTCTGCCGCCACCACAGCCAGCAGAGTAATGACCCATGGGAGGCAGTTTGGTTCAATATGACTAAGTAGCTGGTGTTGGTTCAAGCTGCAGGAGTCTGACCCAGAGTAGTTTATTTTAGACATATTTAAGCACATCGAAATTCTGTAAAAACTGTCCTGGTGATAATTAACTCGATCTTGGGTGCACAATAGAGTATACATAAATCTCCCTGAGGAACTTGAAGAACAAAGAAAGCTAAATCAAGATCGGACGTGACTACCTTGAAACACTTTGTAAAGTACACGTCACGTCTTCTGTTAAGATGGACTCTATAGATGGACTAAGAAAGCAAGGTCATGATAAAGGTCTGGGCAAGGATCTGGTACAGTCTCCTGCCACACAGACAGTGCAAAAGTCACCAGGTTACTAACCACATCCGCTCCAAGCCTTCTAGGAGGATAACAAGTCATGTATCCCTTCCTTTGAAGGAACAACCATGTGTGTTTAACATTCCAGGTTCCCCTAGTGCTGATCTGTGTGTACAAGGCCCTCCGGGTCTCCTACGTGCACACACACATGCATGTGTCCAAGAGTGAAATTCCAGCGCTGTGGACATGCATTTGGGGATCATGCTTTCACATGGTTTCATCACTGTCCCTGCCTGTTCCAGCACAAACCAAGCCCCTACGATAGCCACTGACTCACAGCCTTTCTGCTGAGCTGCCAACATAGAGATCAGTTAGTGCCAACATCAGTCATAGGCATCTCCCTCTTACTTAGTGGTGTGCACACCCGCTATCTAGGAATTGGAACAAGGCCAGTTTGGTTCATTGAGGCCACCCATCGCCCGTCAGATGGTAACAGCATCTATGGAAGGAGTCTCAGCCAAATGTGAGTTGGCTGACCTCGGTCACCTTCCTGCACCTCTGAAGGGAACCCTTCCCTTCACTCGGAATGTAGACCTTCTTGATTCTTAGCCCATTGCTCTTTGGAGGGTTCAAAGTCTCCTGTCCTTGCCATTCAGTTTGAGCAGTCATAATTAGGAAAGACAGCTTCTAGCAGGGCAGCCCTGTGTGTTCATGACAGTTGGCTCAAAGATCTGTGTCGAGCGGTATCATTTTCCACAAGGAAATCGAGACTGCATTCTTGCCAGAGGAGTGAAAAATGGACAGTCTCCGTTTTGTGTATTGAACTTCAGAATGGTGGATCACAGACTTTACTGAAGACTCTCAACATTAATTAATATTAGTAGCATGAAGCAACCTGGCAGGTTGTATATGAAGTGAGATTGGGTAGAAAAAGCCAAACAGCAGTATTATGGAACACACAGTTATAGTACTGTAGAAATGTAAACTATTTGTTTAAAAAATATTAGAAGTGGAACCTACCCAAAATATCAACTAGGATTTATCACTATGGCTTATTTTTGTAATGGCTATGATTTTCTTCCATTTTATCTTTAAAAAAAATACTTAAGCTAAGACTAAAAAAGACATTTGGTTTTTGTCCAAGCTTTACATGACTGTTAAGATAGACATTAGAAAGTACCTGTCTGGTATAAAGTGACTTTCTGGGTGTTCCATAACCATTCTGGAAGACCTATAATGTGGATAGAGGGAATAAGAGGGAAAATATTTTGCCCTTTAAGGTCAATTAAGTCTCAAGGGTCTGTGGATCATCTCTCAAAACGTCCTGTATCCTTGCCGAATCACTTGTCCTCTTATTCAGGTAGGCCATGGAGACCCCGCTCGGTAGACTTTCACCGGTGTCTGTGTTACAGAGAGGAGGGTCAACACAGAGGACATTTCCTTAAGGCTTCCCAACAAGCCACTGTAAGCAAAGCCTTTGACGGGCTCCCACCTAGATGCAACAACGGGTATAAAGATCACCAGAAGGGGCTGGAGAGATGGCTCAGCGGTTAAGAACACTGGCTGCTCTTCCAGAGGACCTGGGTTCAATTCCCAGCACCCACACGGCAGCTAACAACTGTCTGCCACTCCAGGATTTGACACCCTCACACAGACAAACATACAGGCAAAAACAGCAATGGACATAAAATAAAAATAAATTTAAAAAAAATTTTAAAAAATCACCAGAAAAGCCAGAGGTTGTTCACAAGCCTCATTAACTCCTGTGGACCAATTCTTAACTCACCTTGACAGAAAAAAAGGATAATCCTGGCCACCTGAATGGCCTTAAACACCCAATTAGGAGAGTATAATCGAAGATAAAATGATTGATTTTTTTTTTCTTTAACTGTTTAGGAAATCACACTCCCCAGACGTTAGGCTTAAGGCTGCAGGGCATGTTCCTTAGACAGCTATTCCTCATTAATGATATCTTTCTTGATAAGAAAAATGCTGCCGGGATCTAAGACATCATGACCACGGCTCAACTCAACACTCAGCAGCTACCTGAAGGGAAGATAGACAGATCCACTGTTGTTTTAACTTAAAACTCAAATGGTGGTTAAATTTCTTCTCTATGTCTCCCTCTCTAGAGGCCATCTGCAAGGGACCTCATGCTATGATTTTTTTAAATTCTTGAGAATGAAGATTTTTGAGGGTCGGGGTCATGGTTCAGCATTAGAACTTTCATCTAGGATCCCCAACACCCAACCCCCCCAAAAAATGAAGATCATGAAGTCATTGTTCAGTAGCCTGGTGTCCACTCCTTTTCTTTAAATGAAATGGAATGATGTCCACTTAGTCCTTCAGAAGAAAGCAAGGATGGTGGTGTAGACAGGACCCAGGACATCCTTGTTCAAACTCAGGGTGTGCCTCGGACTACCTGGTCATTTTCCCCACCTCCACATCTAGTCCCAGCCAAGCTGACTTTTTACTTTCTATTTCTTTCCATTTTAAAACTATCCACCTTTGTTCTATGCTCTGCTCACAAACCTAGAGGTTGTGAAAGAAGAATGGTGTGACTCCATCTTCTTTTAAATCCTGGCTTGGTTTTGTCCTCTGTTTTTGCACTATGGGGACTTCAGACAGGTTGAGAGTGGCACCTCTATCCTTCTGCCTACCCTGGAGCCACCCTCAAGAACAGCTCTGAAATGCCCGTGTTCTACAAACTCTCTCCCCATGCTTTTCTATGCTCTTCCCCTTTTTACAGCCACTCAGTGATCTCATTGTTCCTGCCTCTTGTCCCTGGTTCAGAGTGTGACCGTTCAGACCATTTATCTCTTCCACCCCTTCCTAGTCGTGTGACTTTGGGATAGTTTCTTAGTTCGTTGATGCTTTGTCTCCTTGCTCTCTGGAACTGGGCAAGATACCAGTCCACTGCCTCCGAGGGTTCTGAGGATGAGGTGAGTTACTAAGTGGAAAGAAAGGGCAGCCCAGAGCCTGGCAGAAGCTGACATTATATTCTACCCATGGGAGACTCATGTCTTCAATGCCCTAAGTGCTCCCGTCTGACTCACCTTGGACTCTGGCTTTCCGGGAGGATCCTGAACTCCCTGAGAGGGGCTCAGTTATCAGAAACTCTTGTACATTGACTTAAAACCTTGTGACTGAGCCTTTAGGTTCATGCACATGTGAGCGCGTTTGCTTGCGCATGCGCACAGAAAGAGAGAGAGAGAGAGAGAGAGAGAGAGAGAGAGAGAAACCAAAAGACAGAAGGAACAGTTAATTTTTTTTCTCTTTATAATCAACAGATTTTAACTTTATGTTCATATAACTGAATGAAATATTTTTTTTCACTTAAGTGTTGTAAACCAAAGCAGCATCCAGCATGGAAATGGGAGGTCTAAGTTTTAGTCCTGGCTCTACTGTTTAGCTGTTTTGCAAATAATAAGTCAAAGAAATAGTGTGCTACAGCAACCATGACGAATAACTTTTATCTCATATTCTATCTTTGATTGATTAACAATGGCTATCCAAGCACAGGGCCGAAAGAGCATCTTGGCTGAGTACTTTTGGAACTCCATTAATGATGTCTGTCAGTAATATGGGAGGATGTAGGACAGTTTGGGTCATATGTTTGCCCTTCCCATGCTCAGTAATCTAGAACTACTTGAGGGTTTCAAATCCCCGTGAGGAAATGATTATATAAATAAATGTTTGGCGTCTTCTGTAAGCTCAGCATTATGATTACGTAAACAACACTAGGTGGGCTCCATTAAGAACCAAATGCTATATTATAGGCGTCCAGTAGGAACTTAGAAGCAGGAGGCACACTAGGCTTCATAGAGGTACAGTGAGAACATCGTGGCAGAAATGATTCCGGTGGCCCACAGAGGAACTGGATGAAAATAGGAGGAGGAGGCCTTCTGAGGGGAGCAGCACAAAGGTCACCGGAGACAGTTATATGCAGTTTGTATAGTTGTTTTTTTTTTTTTTTACTCTTTGTTCTTTTCTCTTTAGGGATCCACTACCCAGCTCCCAAATAAATACAGAGGTTTATTCTTACTTCTGAATGCCCAGCCTTAGCTTGGCTTGTTTCTAGCCAGCTTTTCTTAACTAAATTATCCCATCTACCTTTTGCCTCTGGGCTTTTACCTTTTTCTATTCTATACCTTTCTTTCCTTCTTGCTCTGTGACTGGCGGTGTGGCTGGCCCCTGGCATCCTCCTCTCCTCCTTTTCTCACTTCTTCCTTTTCTTGTTCTCGTCTCCATTTATTCTCCCTGACTGGCAGCCCCACCTATATCTCTCCTCTCTAGCTATTGGCCGTTCAGCTCTTTATTAGACCAATCAGATGTTTTAGACAGGCACAGTAACACAGTTTCACAGAGTTAAACAAATACAACATAAACGAATGCAACACATCTTTGCATCATTAAACAAATATTCCACAGCATAAAAGAATGTAACATATCTTCAACTAATATTCCACAACAAGCTCATCCAATGGTGTTGGTAAATACTTACCCGTGAAGGATAGTGGATAGACTGCAGGAGGATTACAGAGTTCAGTCCAAGCCAAGGACTAGATCTCATGTACACTCCCATGGAAACACTTGATAATCCTCCAGGATCCTAAGGGTGGGTGTGACAGAAAAACAGAGATTCAGAAAGGTCTGTAACTTGCCTGCGATGTGGCTACAGTTGAAAGGGGAGGTGCCCTTCCATGTCTGTGTATCCCCAATAACCATGCTCTTAATTGGGAATTCAAAGGCCTGGGATGACCAGGGGCCAGTTGGCTTCATCAGCAGACACAGGAATTGAGAAATGTCGACGTCAGATTCTTGAGGAGATAGCAGTAGGCAGCTTGCTTTGGGAGAGAGATTAGGTCTGGACAGTTACCCTGTCAATCTGGTTTGTTCCAGCAGAGAGAGTAAGTGTCTTTCTAAGAAGGACGCAGTCTAGCGCACAGCTGAGCAACACCCACAGAAGGAAGCAAAGCCCACATTTCAAAGGTATTTTCAGCTAGTCTGGTGGTTCATTTAGCCCAAAAGTATCTTAGTAATTTGAACTCTTTAAGAGAATGTTATAAAAACAAAACTCACTACCAGATGGTGGGAGTTGAGAAGGAAAGGTTCTAAAGAAAGAATCCGGAGTGTGGTCTGCAGCCTTGGCAGAAGACTCGCGTTTTCCTTTGGGAGATGAGGGTGTTTTTGAATTACAGGATCCTCATAAAAGCGTTTGAAAGTGACAACCTTGATATTTCCATCCATCCCTCAGCAGCCTTCATCGTTTTCACATATATAGACAAGTTTAAGTTGAAATGCATTTCACCGGCAGCATTTTTTCATCCCAGACAGATATCCATCCCTGCTATTGGCTCCAAATCAAGGACATAAACTTAGTGTTTCTAAGGGGTCCTATAAACGCAGGTCCTAGGCTGGTATTGCATCTGTAAAACAGGCTTCTCTCTTAGAGGAAGGAAGGAAGAAGGTTAGACACCAATGTTTGAAAAAACGGAAACTGATCAGGGACACAAGATTGAGTGAGTGAGTGAATGAGTGAGGGAATGAGTGAAGGAGTGAGAGTACATGGCATTTCTCATGTGAAGGTCTGTAGTGTGGACGGGGTCTGGCTGGGTGGATAGACAGCCATACGTTGGTCTGTCAGCCATCAGGATACCCTTGCTTGAGGATTCTGTCTCTTTGCCTTTATCTCAATCTTCCCGGCCAAGTCAGCTGATGGCTGCAGACTTGTGAAGGCTGGAATTCTGCTTAGTGTTTAATAGGACATCGAGGTCTGAGGAAAATGGAGGATCTGCTCCATGGATTGATTCTTCAACCCTCTTACTCCTGCCCTTCATCCTTTTCATATAACTACCTTAAACTTTCAGAAACGTCTTAGATAAAAATGATTTTCCTCAGACTTTCGTCATGTCTTCCTATTCCTTTCCTCCTTCATGATCTCCAGATATGCTCATTATTTTCCTAAAGGGTACCAGAAATAGATATTGCATTCGTCAGAATTTCTCTTAACAATTCTTGTTGCCAACATTGTCTTTAGGTACGGCAGTGGTTTGAAGGAGAAACGTTCCCATTGAAGGAGAAATGTTCCCATTGAAGGAGAAATGTTCCCATTGAAGGAGAAATGTCCCCATTGAAGGAGAAATGTTCCCATAGTCTTGGGTGTTGGATCACTTGGTTCCCAGTTAATGATGCAGATATTTTTGCTGGAGGAAGTATGTCACTGGGGGTGGGTCTTGAGACTATATTGCTTTACCCTATTTCCGGTTTTGTCTCTCTGCTTTGTGTTTGTGATGGAGATGCGGTCTCTCAACTTCCTGCTTCTGCCTCTACGCCTGCTCCTTGCTGCCTCTCCAATGACAGCCTCCTATCGCTCTGGAATCTTAGGCCAAAACCAACTCTTTCCTTCATAAGTAGCTTATGTCAAGGTGTTTTGTCAAAGCAACATGAAAGTAACCAATACAAGCACCAGCACTCATTAATTTACATGTATACATGTGTACATTCAGGTACAAGAAATAACAGGAAATTTTTCCTCCCCCATTATCTTCAATCACCTAGAAATATTATTTTAGTTAAATGTGTCGAGGACTTCTCTGAAAGTAATCTAGAACTCAACTGATTCCTGGGAAATTAATTAACCTCTCTGGGTGTCAGGTTTCTAGCATACTCTGTAATCCTCTGTTTCACTGTTACTCAAGGAGGGTCCTTGACCACTTCCTGAGACACTCTGCTGCACATCTTGGGATTTTGAGGTATGGTAATGGACAGAAGGGACAATTGCCAGCCTATATCATTCAAGGTGCATTTTGAGGTCTTCTCTATCTCTAGGTCAGCTGGCATCTTCTTACCCAGCAAACACCATCAGATCTATGTGGAAACTGAGGCCCCCGGGGTAGTTCAGTTCAGGCCCTAAAGTTGTGCATTTAAAGGAGCAGCACTGGGCCTTGGTGCAGGATGCCAAGATTCACACACCCATAAAGCACAAACAAACTTCCATTTTTTTCCTAAGGCCTGCAGAAATGCAGTGTGGACACAGAGAGCTCCACAATGCAATGGGGGAATTGCCCAGCCTTGTCTGATGGGAAGGGCAAAGGTCATAAAGCCAGCATAGCTGCTTGACAAAGATCCAGCCAAGCTGAGCTGCATAATGGCCACCATGCCACTTTTGGTTTTGATCTCCACATGTTGCATACTTGAGGAGACTTTTAATATTTGTACAATTTGGGGATATTGGATTGATGGAAAATTTCTTACTGAGGAGTACTGCTTCCAAGCTTCCCCAGGGAAGTCCTGAACGTACTACCCCTCTCGCTTATAGGGAGATATCCTTGTCTACTTGAAGGTCTTCCTTACGCCTTGGAGGTTGTGACACACATATAGAAGCCAGAGGTCTCTTTCTGAGGTGGTGAGACATTCTTGAAACATCTGTCCCTGTACTTACTCAGGAACAAGATAATCAAAACAAAGTAAACTTTAAAGGTCACCAAGATTCGGTGGCCTAGAGGAGTTGGCCACAGATCAGATTACAAGCCTCTTCCTACTATACACTCAGTTAATTACATGACATATACAGCAATAAAGTTAGATTAGCTGAAGTTGCCTCTGCCCTACACAGGGACTTATATTGATGAGCACAGAGTGGTGTGGAAAGATGATAAAAGAATGAGGTGTCAGGACCTCCCTTTCTTAGAAAAGTTGGCTTGTGCAGAACCAGGGTTGTGTCATGTGACCAAGGAGCAAAAGAAGGCCAGGATTAGACATAAACAAATTCTATAAAGATATAAATTATAAACATTGAATTGTGCCAGAAATTGAATAATAACTGCAGTGGCTTTGGCTTAAAGATTTTTCTTGGGCACTCTGACCATTAAGAGTTAGTAATACCCTGCTCTGCACATGGCAGTCTGCCCAGGTTGGCTTGGAGGTTTTCTTTCTGTCTAGCATCCTCGAAGCTACAAAAAGCTGGCAGCCTGAGAATGAGCCTCTAGATTCTTAAAAGTTGGGTTATGGGGTTGATGTGTAAAAATGATTATAAAAGATAACTGTTTATCAGTGATGACTAAACTTGAGGGAAAATGATTGTAAAAGATAACTCTGTTCTGTCATGGTTTATCAATGATGATTAAACTTATGACCCCAGATGGGCGAGAGAAAAAGTTAAACAGATGTCTGGAAACAAAAATGATATGATCTGTGTTTTGGAACACCATGCTTTCTGAATTCTGTCTAAACAATGAAGTATTCTAGCTGCTGGTCAGTCAGGATACAAGACTGATGCCATCATCTTGGCCTGGCTCACTGTTTCCCTTGCCTACTTCTTGCCTCTGATTGGGAACCTGTCAATCAATGGGGCCCACCCCAAGCAGGGAAAGACAGTTTGGGACTTGTACCATTCTTAGGTTGGAACCCATAGGTGCTCTTGTGTGAAGTCTTGGGAGAGTCTACAACTCTCCCAGAAACCGGTGAGTCTGGGAAAACTGGATTTTGCCACATCTAAGGGCAGGCAGGCCATCTGGGGAGGGGGTCTTGGGATTGTAACTACCATGACATGGACAGTACATGTCATTTGTGAAAGGGTTTTGTGGTGAAAGAGTTATCTTTGCAAGTGGGGTCAAGGAATGCCACAAAAATCACACTACAAAACAGACCTCACACAGAGATTTATTGGGGAGTTGGGGGTGTGTGGAAAATGGTTGCCTTTGAGTGGGGATAGAAAAAAAAGAGAGCGACTAGGCCATGGTGAAGGACTTTATAGGGGTACGGAGCATGCACAATGGTGAAGACATTGAGGGACTGTAGGCACTGAGTCATTGAAGGCAGGGAGGAACCTGTTTCTGGAACGTGGGCAGTTCTTAGTTGACTAACACTTTGGCCTTAGGATGCCTTCGAGAAGCTCTTGGATCTTCATGTCTGGGTAGAATCCCCACCTTTCCTAAGGGTGGCCAGGCATTTGACTGAGGCTAAAATAAGCCCCTTTAAATATATGTAACGTCTTTAAAGATCTGTGCTCATCCACTGTTGGAATTCCTGGCCCACTCCCCCAGCTACATGACCGCACATGCATTGTTCAGATGCTTAGTCATTCCAGGGCTTTACGTCCTATATAATTTGCGTGCAGCATGATTATGCAATCTATGCACATACATGGTGTAGCTCTGTAAGCTCATGTGCACATGTGCAGGGGAATGCATAAAAAGCGGGTCACAGACTCCTCCCCTCCCCCCCACACCCCCCCACATGTCTTCCACAGGCCTGATCACATTCTCTTCTGTCTCTCCCTTCTCCTAATAAAACTCTGAGAGTGGGTTTTGTCTTGCCTCGTGGCTCTCCTCGCAAGGTAACAGCTCTGCCTAATGAATAACATTGCGCCACTGCATAAAACCAACACACACAACCCTCGTGCTTAAATTCAGTCCCTGCATTTTAATCTCTAGGCATCATCTTCGTGTTTAAGGCCTAACAGTTTCAAATAAACTAGGAAACTTACTGATGAGCCAAGAAAGCTGGTTCTCACTATGAAGTATTGTTTGGGGGATCTGGTCCCTAAAAAAAAAAAGCATCATGGAAACTTTTCTTAGTACAGATTTGAAGTCAGTACCCCTGAGTTGCCCCATGCCCTCAGTCAGAGATCCTTCTATTTTAAGAATGATTTGAGGGCTGGAGAGATGGCTCAGTGGTTAAGAGCACTGGCTGTTTTTCCAGAGGTCCTGAGTTCAATTCCCAGCAACCACATGGTGGCTCACAACTGTCTGTAATGAGATCTGGCGCCCTCTTCTGGCCTGCAAACATGCATGTACGCAGAGCACTGTATACATAATAAATAAATAAATCTTTAAAAAAAAAATGATTTGAAGTCACCCTGGCCTCTCTGTTATAGCAAATACCCTTAGGGTAAAGAGAAAGCAAAAGATGGCAGAAACATGAGACAGGGCATGTGGACCAAACCTGCTTCCCTGTCTGCCTCTTTCGCGCCCATCATTGCCAGCAAGCTGCCCTTTTGCGTTGTATTGCTACGATTTCTCGTGTAGTTTTCATTTTGTCCGTCCATTCTCACCCCGGCAGAATAAACTTACTCTGTTGACCCGTGTGGTGGCTGAAGGCACTTTGTGTTTGAAGATTCCACTTAGGGCTGAAGCAGGGGAAAGAATTAGAGGAGACATTGATTGTCGAAGGGCTTTTTGCCATCCCCACTCTCCTGAAACCGAGGCTTCCTCTCTCTCAGCTCCCGTTAACCTTTATTTAGAACCAAATAAATCACTCCTTTCAAAATTTATGCTCCGCGCCGAGGCCTGCTGGTTGAGAACTTGCCTTTCCACTAGATGCCATTATTCAGCGTGTGAGTGCAGGGTCCTCAGATCATCCTGTCTCACTGGTGACCTCTCGCTGACCCCATGTCCCCAGTGGGTTTATTGGGTAACAGGGTTTGTGGTCGCCCAGCTCACCTCTGCCTACCTCTCGCGGTCACGTGACTCACCAGTCGCTGTCAGCTTCTACTTGTTTTACAGCAGATTTACATAATGGCTGAGATTATGGGTTTCTTTATTATTCTTGCTGTCGTCACCCCACCCCTGTCCCCTAATGTTTTTTCTATGTATAAAACAAACAAATAAACAAACAAAAACTCTAGGGATTTGTTCCTATGTGCTGTTTAGGTTCAGCTTCAGCTTGGGCATTCTCAAGGCCCTAACCTATCAATCAGAATATCATGCCTTCTGGAGAACTGGTCTGGAGGAAGACATTAAAGATGGGGCATTCAGGGTTTTTCAGACTCCCTCTGTGCAAGCAGAGTAGTAGAAACTGGAAGGGCAGTGACTCATGATGACAGTGGACATTAGAGTTTGCTGGGCACTTCCGGAAGGGTTCCACTGCCTTATGTCTTGGAACACGGAACTGGACAGGGACACGTGGATAGCGGTGTAGACAGTGTATGAGAAAAAGACATACTTCCAAGAGAAGAGGCAAGCTGGGGCAGGAAAAAAGGTCAGTAGCTCCAACGACTTGCCATGCAGAGTTGGGGCTTTTAGCTTATTTGCATACAGTGGGCTTTCTTGGGCATGGTATGCTACATGGAATTCTACATACAACTTCATGCATCACATGTCCCCGCAGCTTCTTAAATCTTGCCGGGCGGTGGTGACGCACGCCTTTAATCCCAGTACTCGGGAGGCAGAGCCAGGCGGATCTCTGTGAGTTCGAGGCCAGCCTGGACTACCAAGTGAGTTCCAGGACAGGCGCAAAACTACACAGAGAAACCCTGTCTCGAAAAAAACAAAAACAAAAACAAAAATAAATAAATAAAATAAAAAATAAAAAAAAATAAATCTCTACCTAGGAGTGTGCATTTCAGTATTATAATGAGCCATAGGACACCTTCAGACACACGGGAGTGTCTCTGTGTCTGGGACTATGCCAGGGACTTACTTGGCATTGGGTAGGAGAGTTCTACCCTTCCTCTTCTTGGTTAGTTTCTTTCATATTCGAATTTTGCAGCCTTTGCCCATGGTCTTCCACCCTCTGCCCTTTCTGCCTTACATGAGTGCTGCTGGGAGAGTTGGAGACTGGTTTTGCCCCCTTTCATCTCCTGCCCAGCTGGCAAACTCCTGCTTTCCTGTTCCCCCAAATTGTGAAAGCATCAGGGCAGGTCCAGAAACCTCAGATTTGAGCAAGTGAAGTGTGCCTCTACGGGGGATTTCATCGTGTTTTCCTACCTAGTGCCTGAGAGAAGGTAGGACCTGACTCGTCTGTTATGCATCTTCAGAGGAATGGCAGGATGCTCAGCACTGTTCTGGGTGAGAAAATGAAAGAATGGGTGAGGAATGGCGTAGAGTTGGGCCATGTGAAACACAGGAAGGCTCTGGCAGCCGCTGGATTCTTGAGGAAAGACAGGCAGGGAGAAAGTTAAGGACTGTGCTCATTGACACAAATCTTGGGGACACAGCCCCTGGCTTGCTCCTCCATAGATGAAAAGATCACACCAAACAGACAGGGTGTAAGGTTGGCTCTTTGCTCTTTACAGTTTGTTCTCCACTCTGTGGAGGGAAAAGTCAAAGTTTAAAACATGTTTTTATCCTTAAAGGAACCTGGGATGCCAACTTAGTCCTAGACGAAGTCTGGATTGAGATCTCAGTTACGAAGATGGAACTAATGCGCTCAAATACTTGACATAGGAATAAATCTCCACATAGCCTCTGAACTGTCTCTTTTGCTAGAGGATCTCAATTCAGAACTGGCCCTGCCTATTTGTGTCCTCGTTCTGGGACAGCAGAGACCTTTGGGACATTTGTACAATTCAGTGTTTGTTCAGGCTTAAGAACGTCTTACGCAGTGGCTGCTACCACATTTAATAACAGTGCGCGGTACCACAATCTCTATCCCTTGACATTTCTACTTAGGTGCTTAAAACCAAGCCCATGGTCTCATTAAGAAGAGCAGAAGCAAGCTGCTGTACTTAACTTTACTTCACTCTGTTGACACAGCATCCATGCGTGTCTCAAATTCTGAAATAGCCACTATGCATGCATCAGATTTTTATTTAAGGCTTCATACAAATTTATGTTTATACGTTAATATTTTTTATTTTATTTTATGTACACTAGTGCTTTGCCTGCATGTGTGTTTGTGTGAGGGTGTTGGGTCCCCTAGAACTGGGGTTATAGACAGTTATGAGCTGCCATGTGGGTGCTGGGAATTGAACCCAGGTCCTCTGGAAGAACTATCAGGGCTTTTAACCGCTGAGCCATGTCTCCAGCCCATGTGTTTACTTTAAGAAAAACTTTAGAATGCCCACTCACTCATTCACAGATGTTTACGTTTGGCTTCATCTTATCAGTATTCTGGATTAATCAGCTACGTTGTATTTCACCAAATGCCTTTGTGATATCTTGTCCTGTTTGTCTTTGATCACACTTTTAGTGCAAACATACTTCTGGATGATCAGTTCCAACCCAGACTAACTGATTTCGCCATGGCACACTTCCGACCCCACCTAGACCATCAGAATTCTACCATGAATATGACGGGCAGCGGCAGGAAACATCTGTGGTACATGCCAGAAGAATACATCAGACAGGGAAGACTTTCCGTCAAAACCGATGTCTACAGCTTTGGAATTGTGAGTGCCATCCATTGGTTAGCTAAGGAAGATAATTCACTGCCAAGATGGCGCCCAATCCTTGGGGGTTCCCAACCTGTGAGTCATGACCCCTCTGGAGTCAAAGGACCCTTTCAGAGGGGTCGCATATCAGACATCCTACATATCAGATATTACATTATGATTCATACCAGTAGCAAAATTACAGTTATGAAGTAGCAACAAAATAATACTATGGTTGGGGGTCAGCACGGCATGAGGAACTGTGTTAAAGGGTCACAGCGTTAGGAAGGTCGAGAGCCACCGGCTCGGAGGAAACATCTTAAGAGTTTTAACTTTTATACCTATTGGTTTTCCGTTACTCATTATCCGATACATTAATTTTCCATAATCTATGAAGTAATAAAATACAAGAGCATTAGTTAGAATTAAATCCATTGCCACATTAAGCAGTTTAAACTAATGTTGTGTGTGTTCTCAACCTCTGTAGCTGATTGTGTGTATGTTCCTTGCAGGTGATCATGGAGGTTTTGACAGGCTGCAAAGTGGTGCTGGATGACCCTAAACACGTTCAGCTGGTGAGAACTGCCTCATGCCGGCACTCGCTTGCCAGTTAGTTGTCTGATGGTGTTCCGAGAAATAACTTCATCTTCTCTTCCTAGCGGGATCTCCTCATGGAACTGATGGAGAAGAGAGGTCTCGAGGCGTGCCTCTCGTTTCTAGACAGGAAGATACAGCCCTGTCCTCGGAACTTCTCTGCCAAGCTCTTCTCTCTGGCTGGCCAGTGTGCAGCAACTCGGGCCAAGTTAAGACCAACAATGGATGAAGTAAGATATGCCTGGTTTTATTCAAAAGTGAGCCGTGGAAAATCCAAGTCGCATCAACTGTGCATCTAAGTGAATTCTTAATTAGACAAATTCAGCCCCCCACAGAGAATTCTAGCCTAATAGATACACTTTCTAGCTTAAAATGAACATCTTACACTACTGCTACCCTTGTGGAAGGCATTACTAGGTAGAACCAGATTATTATAAAAAAAAATATTGATGCCTTTAATCTCAGCACTCAGGAGGCAGAGGCAGGTGGATCTTAGTGAGTTCAAGGCCAGCATGATCCACAAAGCAGATTCCAGGACAGCCAGGAATGTTACACAGAGAAACTCTGTCTTGAAAAACATATATATATGTATATACATATACATATATATATAGAGAGAGAGAGAGAAAGAGAGAATATAAAAATATCTGGCAGCAAAGTAGCTTAGTAGGTAAAAACATGTCTGCCATGCAAGCCTGGCGACCTGAGTTTGATCCCTGGAACTCACAGAAAGAACAAGTTGTCTCCTACCTTCACATGCTCTCCTCAGCACACTCCCACCACCATCACTAATAATAAATTAAAAAAATTAAATCTAATGAAACATAGTTTGAAGGGGATATTTTATTCAACACTCCTTACGCTATCTGACCCATTAAAAAGCACACATTGGTTTCCATTGTTTTAAAATGCATTCGTTTGTCATAGCTATAATCCATTCATTTGTAAGCCAATACTAACTCAATGGCCATTTCGGATGTGCATTTTGGGGGATGCACAGCAGTCAAGACTTGGTGACTGTTCTCAAGCTTGCTGTGCACAGAAGTTCGGTCAATAGACACGGTACTTCGACGCTGTAGACAGGCACGGTGAGAGTCAGAATCCTGGGATGACCGGGAAGGGCAGAGTCAGATTAGAGTGAGGTTGCCAGCCTATGCCAACCAGGAGGTCCTTGCTGAAGGTCACTGCTTAGCTGTGATCTGGAGAACGGGTTAGGTGTAGGCAGCAGTACGGATGGAAGGACATCCTCAAAAGAGGCCATCTGCACTCCTGACTCAGAGGTCATCACCCTTAGCTGTAAGACTTTGGGCAGTCCCGCATCATGGAGATGAGGGGAGGTGAAGGAGAGCTGGTGTGGTTAACACTACAGAAGCTTCCCTATCCTTGGAGGTGGGTTTTATGCCGAGTCTACTGGAGAGCTGTGGGAGATCTGAACAAGGACTTGGTCTAATCATAGTGTAAGAACCCTGGCCTGGGATCCAGGGAAACATAGGGAAAGCCTGATGTGACTCTCAGCGTAGAATCCTGCCCCAGCAAGGATCCATCAGTGGTGTTGTAGGACAAAGTTAAGATCCAGGAGGTTGAGGGAACAGCACCAAAGCTTCATCTTTCCAGATAGTTGTATGGATTTTCTCTTGATCCTCAGCTTTACCTATAAAACCAGGATAATGCCATTTATGGAGATGAAATACATAAAAAAAAAAACACTTCATAAATGCTCAAGCTATCTGTATTTTTAGAGAGGGAAGGGGAGAATGAGAATGGATATATTAAGTCATTGGTTTTCAAATCTGGCTGCATGTCCAAATCTTGTATGAAGCTGTTTAAATACCTTGGGTCCCCGTTGATGACATGCTCTTGGTTGGGGACAAGAGATCTGTATTTTTAGAAAGCTCCCCTTTTTGGTCCTGGCATTTGAGAACTAGAGGTCATGGTGCCCTTGATATACTCCATGAGAATCCTCTACTTTCTGTGGTTGAAAATGCACAAAGACTCATCTGACAGCTGAGTGAGATGGTGGCCAGTTCATGCCTGAGGTCAGGTTTCTTAATAGTCTATAGCTTCTTTTATACCTTCCTTCAAGCTGCTTGATGTGGCCCTTGAAATAAAAGGCCTTCTCCAATATCTAATATCTTTTCTAATTCAAAATTCTGGGTTTGCACTTACTTTATTTTTTTTTTACTTATTTAATTTCCTAGTTATGAAAATGAGAGACTATTCATTACTAGGTAGAGAGGCAAATGTAAAAGGGAATGTCACTCAAGTTTCCCTCCACGTTTCTTTCCTTGCTAATCAGGTCCTGAATGCTCTAGAGAGCACGCAGCCTAGCTTGTATTTTGCAGAAGATCCTCCCACATCCCTGAAGTCCTTCAGATGTCCCTCTCCTCTGTTCATGGATAATGTTCCGAGTATTCCAGTAGAAGATGATGAAAACCAGAACAGTCACCCAGTGCCTCAAGAGAAAGCTTTGAGGACGGACAGAGTGACTCAGAAAATCCCCTTTGAGTGCAGCCAATCTGAGGTCACCTTTCTGGGCTTGGACAGACACCCGGGGGGCAAGAGAAGTGAAGCTGCTTGCCATGTGCCCAGTTCTTCTTGTGAAGAATATTGGCCCCCAGAACTTGCGGCAGCATCCCAGGACTTAAAGCCTACTGAGATCACTTTGGGCTCCTCTTGGGAGGTGCCAGGCCAGTCTTGTGGGAGCAAGCCAATGGAGAAGAGGTGCCCCTCTGAACTCTTCCACAGTGAGTGTGAACAGTCCAAAAAGCAGTGAATTCACCAGAAGATAAAAAAGAAAGAAAGCAAATGTCACTGAAGGCACCTGAGTGAAGAATGTCACCCTGAAATGATCTGAGCTCCCCGAGTAAGGCCAAGGGAATCACTGATGGCGAATTTGAGTTGGGCAGATAAGCAGCCAGGCAGTTCTGTCCCTTCTTTTCCACTCCCCCAAACAGAATGACTTAAAGAAATGTGTTATCAGGGTGATGTCACACCAGCCGCTCCCAAATAACCACATAGAGACTTAATATTAATTATAAATGCTTGGTTGATAGCTCAGGTTTGTTACTAGCTAACTCTTAATTAACCTATATTTCTTATGTACCCTCTGTCACATGACTATACCTTCTTTCAACACAGTACATTCATCTTGCTTCTCTCTTTATCTGCTCAAGACTCCTGACTCGACCCTTTTTCTTCCCAGCATCGTTTGTCCTGCTTATACCAACTGCCTAGCTACCGGCCAGTCAGCTCTTTTATTAAACCAATCAGAAGGAGCCTTGGCAAAGACACATCTTCACAGCGTACACAAAGACGTTTCCATAACAGGGTGACTGCTTCTCAGTCAAACCCAAGCTAAATTAGAGCCATTTGGAGTTATTCAGGATCCTGGGTTCCGACAATCAAATCCTAGCAAAGAGTGGCAGGATCCCAGTGAGTCCTCCGTGTTGGTAAACCGGGAACTACCCACATTCCAGAACCAGGTGCACCCCCCACACCGCCTTCAGCAACTCAATGCCCCCAACCATGTCATTACCAGCCCCAAATGCAACACATTTCCACTGTCACCTAGGGTCCCATGTTCTCTCTGTGCACATGAGCCATATCCTTCATAAAGCCCTAACCTTCATGACCTACCTCCTTCTTTTCCATCCTCACTCAGAGGAGGCCTGTTGTATTATCCCCACTCCCCTGCCCCTGCCTCCAATAAATCTCTTCCATGAGATCTGTTGCATGGTGTGACTTTGTGGCATCCCTTGGTCCTCTGATCACTGCAAAAAACAATAACAAAAAAACTTATACACTCAGTGCCCATCTTTCTGCTAGGGTCAGTCCATTGGATTCCATTGGCTTCCCTTGGTCATAGGAAATGCTGGACATGTTGTAGGCAATGTCCAATTTGTAAATATTAATAGATGCCTTTTCAAAGAATTGTTTTTTTACCCTGATTGGCAGTTACCACTCTTTTGTTCATTGCTGGTTAACCTACCTATCTGGAAGGGAATCGAGGTCACTCTTGCTCGGGCATGTTCTGTGTAGGGAACGGATTCTGGTCATAAGCCTGTATCTCTGTATGTAAACTCTTAGAAGAGTTTCCCACATTAATCCAATTGTTATAAAAATTACATTAAAAAGTTATAGCATCTTGTTGTTGTTTTACTAACCCCGAGACCTACTACATCCTCGGAAGAATGTGCAAAATTTTAATCAAGTCATTTTGGGTCCTGGGAAAAGAACTGATCACAAGAGTCTGGATCACCTCTTCTTTGGCCATGTTCTGTGCCTTCCAGGGTAACCTTTCTTCTTGTTGCTCCCGGAAGCCTCCTTTGGACGTCTGGCTCAGGTGTGGGCTCTACAAAGCAGCCCCTCCCCCCCTCCTTCCCCTCCTCCTGCACCCCCCCTCGCAGGAAGCCTCTCTAACCTCCCAGCCAGAAGGACTCGCTATACAAATATCTCCTCAGCAGTTGCTCCTCTCTCTGAATGACGCTAGAGTGGCTTGTGTCACCCTGTCTTACTGGATTGTGAGATCCTCACTACTGGTGGAATTTATTAAGGCAACTCCACGTAGTTAAAAAGGAGGTTTATTTTGGGGGGTAACTTCCAGCTAGTTAAGGGGTTGGTTACAGGATCTGGGAGAGGTGAGGTGCAGTCCAGCTGGGTTCTCTGGAGAACTCTGCTCTGTGTACCATCCAGCATCCAGGATCAACCAGGAACCAAGAGAGCCGGCACATCCAGATCTCCGGTCTTAAGGGCTCCCCTCTCGGCCCCGCCTCAGGGGTAGGCCATAGTTAGGTGTGAGAGTTACTGGAAACCTCAGGTCAGAAGGCTTACGTGTTCCTCAGGGAGGCTCCAGGGAAGAATCTTCGCCTTCTCTTCCAAATGGAAGCCACCTGCACTCCTGCATTGCTCAGTTTGTGGTCCCTTCCTCCACCATCAGTCACCAGGGTACATCTTCAGGCTGCGGACTCTCCCCTCTCCTCCTCTTCCCTCTCTATCTCCTCCCTCCCTCTTTCCCAAGGTCTTTCTCTTTACCTTTCTCTTACCCAGGACCCCCTGCTTCTTCTTATAAAGAGCCTAGTGATTGCATTGGGCCCATTTAAATGCTGATGAAAATTTCTTTTTCACAGGATCCTTAAATTATCACCCCCTCAAGCCCCCTGTTCTCATGGGATGTCAGGTAGTCTCAGGTTTCTGGCCTTTGGGCATAGACTTCTTCGGAAGCTGTTACTCCAGCACACTACCTGTTCAGGATTGAGCATGATAGCCTCCACAAAGCTGCTGTTTCCTTCTAAATTAAGTTTAATTCAGCTGCATCTACAGATCCACATCATCAAAAATCCAACCGTAGTAAATATTGCCTAGTAAATTAGCAAAGTGTGCATAATGACTGTTTCATGGCAATGGACAGAAACACTGAAGAAGCCTTGAGACAGTCACTACGTTTGGGTTCATCAGAGTCACTTTGGAGTTGAGGTTCGAGAAGGAAGTCATCAGAAATCAGAAGCAGGGCAGGCAAACAGAGAAGGTAAAACACACGGAGCTCCCATCCTCTGGAAAGGCGGGAGGTGTGGTTAAAACACACAAGGAACTTCAGTCTAATTGACAAGCCTCAGGAAAGAAGCTGGAGGAGGAGTCCTTGTTCCCGGGCTGGTGTGAACACACCTGGCTGCCCAGAGGACCCACAGCTGTCTTCCCAACGGGCTGCCAAGCTGCATGTGCATTAAGACTAGGAACTTTAACCCTTATGTCTTGTCATAGTTTAGCATTCCACCTCCTGAGGTACTGAGGATTGAACCCTAAGCCTGCACATGCTAGGCAAGCTCTCTGACCACTAAGCTACATCATCAGTTCAAGCATATATATATATGCTTATATATATATATACACACACGTATGTATATATGTATGTATATATGTATATATAATTACATATATATAATTACATATATATAATACACACACACACACACACACACACACACACACACACACACACAAAAGCACCACTGGACCTGCTGTCACAAGTCTGCAATCAGAACTGTTCAGGAGACTGAGCAGAAGGACCACAAAGTCCAAGGATAGCCCAGGCTACAGAGCAAAAAGAAAGCTGGGGATATAGCTCAGTATAGAGCATTTGCCCAGCATGTATAAGTCCCTGTGTTCAATCCCCGTTACTACCCACTTGCCCACTAAAAGCGTCAGAAGTCTTCAGCATGTGGCTTGTCTATTACAAACCAGTCTGAGACTGAATGAGCTTCCCTCAGAGAAGTATGTGAAGGCAGATTAGCTGAACAGACACAATAAGCATGCAACTGTGTGAACCTGACACAACCCACAATAGAACATTAAAAATTGACTCTGGCTGGGCGGTGGTGGCACATGCCTTTAATCCCAGCACTCAGGAGGCAGAGGCAGGTGGATCTCTGTGAGTTCGAGGCCAGCCTAGTCTACAGAGCGAGATCCAGGAAAGGCGCAAAGCTACACAGAGAAACCCTGTCTCGAAAAACAAAAACAAAAAAAAAAAATGACTCTGTTACTAAAATGATTCCAAAGGACTTATGACTATGCCCACAGATTAGTGCATCTCTCAATCCTACCCAGAGAAAGAAGCTTCATCTTGCAGTAGGCAGCAGGTAACACAGAGATCTACAACTGGTCAACCTGCAGAGAACAGGAGGTTGCAGCGTGCTCAGTCCTAAATGGGACATTTGTATCAGAACCTTATCCCCCGCCCCTAAGGCTCAGGGATCATTGTAGAAGAGGTGATGGAGAGGCGGTAAATGACGGGGTACAAGGAAACCGTGGTTTCTGTACATGACAAGGCAGTTGCACACATGAGCTCTCACACAGCAATTGTGACTGCGTGCACAAGACATGTGCATGCAAGCTCAAGCCAGACAACAATCCTAGCATGGAGGGGGTGGTAGTGTCATGAAGTCCCATCCCTAACTGAAGAAATATTGCTAACAGATAGTTTCCAGGAGAGGAAGAGTCAGTTTTCTTTAAGGATATGTGGCCTCTTATAGGTCAACCTAGCCCCAGGGCAGTCCTCACACCCACAAGGATTTGGGCAGCACAAATTGGATTCCATGGATTGAGAAAGGGGTGCTGGAGGGGGAGGAAGTTGGGTGGAAAATGAGGGTGGATCTGAGAGGAGTTGGGGGAAGGGGTCAATACGATCAAAACACATTGTGTGAAATTTTCAAAAATGAATAAAACTATTCTTTTTTTTTTTTCAAGACAGGGTTTCCCTGTGTAGCTTTGCACCTTTCCTGGATCTTGCTCTGTAGACCAGGCTGGCCTCGAATTCACAGAGATCCACCTGCCTCTGCTTCCCAAGTGCTGGGATTAAAAGCGTGCACCACCACTGCCCCGACCTGATTTGTATTTATATATTTGTATTACTTGAGGGCAAAAAGAGAAAAAGCTACACAGAGAAACCCTGTCTCGAAAAACCAAAAAAAAAAAAAAAAGAATTGACTATGTCAAGCTGCTTTTGACTTCTCCCCTAACAATAGAGCTACTGAAAGATTCATCAGTTGTCTCCTGAATGAGTTCAGAAAGGATGTGTGAAAGCCATCCAAGAGGCAAAACCTAGCAACTTGAAATTTGGGAGAGTGGGCAGCAGATAACAGGGTACAATGGGAATTTTTGTGCCTATGTGGTAGTTGACTTTTACAGAACCTTTTAGAGACATCATTAAGAGTTATGCTTGCAGACCCACACTCCAAAGGGTTACTCACAGCCAAGTGGAAAGATCTTTGGGGAGGTAACATTTTCCAGCATGGAATATTCATTCCTCAGACTTGTTCTCCACTATCCATTCTCAGCTGACATAAAATTTTTAACTTGCTGGATTTGGTAGACTCTGGGGCTGAAGTTAGCAATTGGAAATAAAGCTTACAACAGTGTGGAAAAGCTGTGAGGTCGTACCGTGCTTCTGTGCTGCAGTCGGTGATGGGGTGTGAACAGTGCCGATGATGCAGCCATGGTGGGACATTAATTATGAAGGGAAAAGGCAAGCTCAGCTCCAGGGGAAAGTAACCAGTGCTAAGGAGTCCTATCTGGAGGGACCATTTTGTGGACATAAGTTACACAGTGTGTGAATACGATCAAAACACTTCCTAGCTAACAGATAAGTGGCTTCTAGTTTTAAAGAGTATAACACAGCTGCAAATTATGCCTTTGTTTTGTTTTGTTTTTGTTTTTGTTTTGTTTTTTCAAGACAGGGTTTCTCTGTGTAGCTTTGTGCTTTTCCTGGAACTCACTCTGTAGCTCAGGCTGGCCTTGAATTCACAGAGATCCGCCTGCCTCTGCCTCCGGAATGCTGGGATTAAAGGCATGCGCCACCACTGCCCTGGCTTAAATTATGCTTTTACTTTATTAAATTTTTTCATTTATTTTAAAATTATGCTGTTTCTACAGCAAATTAACGGTACCAGTGCTGCTTTGTAACACTGTAACTTTGAAACAGCATAATTTGGAAGGGAAATACCCATGATACCCAACTGCACCATCAAGGTAAAGATGTCCTCTAGAGAGGAATTAGGGGAACGCAATTCATAAATGCCATGTAAGTGGAACCAGTTCCAAATAGCGTGCTGAAGCAGGGAATCAATAGTCTCTGGTTATCCCACTACTGATGATAATTTCATGTCATTCTGAAAGTGGACAGCTAATTATCGTGGGCCTGCCAGGCTATCAAACACCGAATCATGTCATATTTCTCTTTTATGAGTTTGACTTAAGACTTTTAAAAAGAGCGGCGGCACTAACTTCAGCCTAGAGTAAATATTAATCTCTGACCTTTTACGGTTTCTATTTTACATACCCTTCAGAAAAATGTAAGATCGCAACGGGGAATGAGTATGAAGCCAATGTGCCTGTTTATATTAATTTCCTTAGCCGACAGTGCTAAGGCTGTTAGACAGGAGGCAGAGTAATCGCTGACATTTCCATTATGTGTTTGTCTAGCACTCTGAAGACAGGAAAATAATTTATGTGTTTACTCATAGTCTATATTGGCTATTAAAATGCATTTCCCTAATAAAAAGTAATCACTGTATTTTAGAAGACCTCACTGGCACTACCCCATCTTTCTCCTTGCCTCACATCCTAGCGTGATCATTCAGGGTATCCACAATCATTTGAATGAGCTAAATATCATCATCCATTGTTTCATGGTTAAACGGTCTCATTGAGGACCCACCATGCCTTTCCTCTCCCTCCTATTCTGAATTTTCCTTTGCCTGAGTTAAGGTTTGCATTTGTCTGTATTAGTGGTTGGCCTTTTAAGGAAATAGAATACCTACTTGGTATTTCAAACAGGAAATCTGAATTTCCCCGGGGATTAAGGACTCCAGGAGCCATTTTCGCTTTTAGGCGTGAAAGGAAAAACGTAGAACTCAGAGCTGGGGACTGCTGTGTTGCTGAGAACCTGCTGCTTCTGCTGCTGCTGCTGCTTCCAAATATTTCTTCTGAGGAGGAAGCAGGAGTTGACCCATTTTTTTATGCTGCTACTGTCACCGTTAGGGCTCATTTGGAAGCAGAAAAAGAGAAAGCATCTCCTTCCCCTCCGCTTTCTTAAAGAGAAGTTGGCTGAGAGGTTCATGGAGGAAATAGAATTCTTTCCTAAACTAGAAAAGAAAATAGTAACACAGGAAGGATTGGAGTTGTGGTGTCATGCCCTGACCCCGGGACAAGGCCATAGACTGATTCAATTATAATTAAAGGATTTATTGATTAGCTGCTAGCAGGATGACAGCCTTAAAGCCGTTTCTGAGGCATGTTGTGAAGGAGGGGTATGGAGAAGGGTTTTTTAAGGGAAGACCTTCAACATCTATGCAAACAAGCAAAAACTGGTCTGTCCTGCCAAAAGTGGTCAAGGTGACCCAAAATAATACTTGGGTGTCCGCATTAAAAGAGCAGTTAGTCATATTGTAACAAGTAGATGGTCACAGCTGTACATTTCTGGGTGGAGGTCACTGAGTCAGGTTACTGGGAACTTGTCTTCCAGGCCCGGAGTCAGAGACAAATGGCTAGTGGGTACCAAGATGGACGCCTAGCAGAAAATGGAGTTTCTTTAGTCACCACACTCCCCAATGACTCTAGATCATAGGAATCAAGTCACAGATTCACGTATATGCATATAGGCTGGAATCCGGAAGTAGATGCTATTGCGGGCGAGTGATGGATGAACTGGCCAGTAAGAGTGAGGGCAAGTGAGCAAGGGTCAAGTGCTTCCTTCTTCCACGTCCTTTGTATAGGACTAGATTTAAGGGGAGGGGGGCTTCCCACCTCAAGCTATCTAGATTTAGGATGGGTGGGTCTTCCCACCCGGAATGACCCAGTCAAGAAAATCCCTCACAGGTACACCCAATAGCTTGGGTTTTGGTAAATTCCAGCTGTAGTGAAGTTGACAACCAAGAACACGGGTCAACAGACAAATCCCACCCTTCAACTATCAAGCGTTCATTCTTGCTCCTCTGCCATCTACTCAAAATGCCAGGAACGGTAACAGTATGAAGCCAACACTATTGGTAAAATTATTAAGGCCACTCCCCATAGTTAAAAGGGAGGTTTATTTTGTGGGGTAACTTACAAGTGAAGGGATAGTTTACAGGGTCTGGAAAAGGTGTGGTGCAGTCCCGCGGTGTTCTCCGGAGAACTCTGCTCAGTCTACCTCCAGCGTCCAGAGCCGGCGCATCTGGATCTCGGGTCTTAAGGGCTCCTCTCTCAGCCCCACCTTGTAGGCGTGACAGTTACCGAAGCCTCAATGGGGGTTGGAACTTCCAGATCAAAGCTGGAATGGCTACCCACTATGCAACACACCTTGAATGAGGAAGAGGCCACCATTCTCTTATAAAAAGTGACATGGGGCCAGATAGACGGCTCAGGAGGTAGAACCTTTGCTAGCCTGAAGACTGGAGTTCTGATCCCAGAATCCATAAAAATGCTCGGGAGGCAGAGCCAGGCAGATCTTTGTGAGTTCGAGGCCAGCCTGGTCTACAGAGCGAGATCCAGGAAAGGCGCAAAGCTACACAGAGAAACCCTGTCTTGAAAAACCAAAAAAAAAAAAAAAAAAAAGCTCGAAAGCCAGGCTGGCATGCTGGCTTCCCTGCCATCCTACTGGGAGGCAAAGACAGGAGAATCCTGGGCAAGCTGGCAAGCTACATTAGCAAATCAAATCAGGGACATCTGGGCTCCGCGACGGAACTGCATTAGCTCATCAAGGGAGACACTTAGAGCATCAAGGGAGACACTCCATGTATCTCCATATGTATGTGCAATCATGTATGTACACCCATGTGTACATATACACATACATGCACATATACCACACATATACACACAACAAATAAAAAATGAAGTGGCATAAGTTATCATGTCATAATTTCCATCTCTAGATGGCATTCATTTTTCTTTCATTTTTAGTTACATCCACCTTAAATTTCCCAAGAATAAAGATCATCGCCCGCTACATTTCTTATATATGTAAGGGGAAGAGGGAAAAGAAGTTCCAGATTAATTGATGCAAATGAGTACAAGGGAAATCAAAAGGAAATATGTATGCATGGCTGCCGTAGAACATCAGCATGTTGTCACAGGCTGAAACTGATGTTTCCAAGTTGTTCCTTTCATGGTCTGTCCATGCTCCTTTCTGTCCTCAGTTGGCAAATCAATATTGTCTTAGTTGGCGTTCCCCGGAGGAGCAGAACCGCTGGACTATCTGTAGATAAATAAGAGGAAACTTTCAGGAATAGGCTTCCGTGATTAGGAAAGCCAAGAAGCCCCATCATTTGCCATCTGTAAAGTGAGAAGCAGGAAAGCCAGTGGAGTAATTCAGTCTGGGGACTGAGAAGGGGTCTGAAGGTTCAGGAAGTAGAAATGCTCTGCCTAAAGGCAGAAAAGATGGCTGTCTCTCCCCTGAGGAGAGACAACGACTTGCTCCTCTTCTTCCTCTACGTCTGTTCTATCCAGCATTCAACTTGATGGTCATCTGTATTGGCATGGGGGTGGGGAGGTGGGGGGTTGAGAGGTGTCTCAGTGTCCTCATTCAGTTCTAGCATCTTCTAGAAACTTCCTCATAGGCACGGCTGGAGGTGCTGGCCAGCCATCACTGTCCAGCCCACACAAAATGAACCTTCCCAGTTCTTTCATCTTCTACCCTGCTGAGCTCTCCTTCTAGAAGGTCTGAGCCCTTTGTGAGGTGCTACAAGTTTTTTAAATTAATTTCTGTCTTAGTTAGGGTTTCTATTCTGTGACAAAACACCATGACCAAAAGCAAGCTGGGAAGGAAAGGGTTTATTTGGCTTAGACTTCAGTATTGCTGTTCATCACTGAAGGAATCAGGACAGGAACTCAAGCAGGGCAGGAACCTGGAGGCAGGAGCTGATGCAGAGGCCATGGAGGGGTGCTGCTTACTGGCTTGCTTTCATGGCTTTGCTCAGACTGCTTTCTTATAGAACCCAGGACCGCCTGTCCAGGGATGGCATCATTCACCACAGGCTGGGCCCTCCCCTGTTGATCACTGAATGAGAAAATGCCTTATGGCTGGCTCTCATGGAGGCATTCCCTCAGCTGAGGCTCCTTCTTCTAATGACTCTAGCTTGTGTCAAGCTGACACACAAAACCAGCCAGTACAGTTTATGTCTTAGTTACTTTTCTGTTGCTGTGATCAAATACCATGATGAAGGCAGTTTATAAGAATTTAACTGGGCTTACCGTTTCGGAGGTGTAGAGTCCATGATGGTAGACTGAAGGCATGGTAGCAGGAAGAGCTAAGAGCTCACATCTCAAACAGCAACTAGGAGGCTGAGAGCATACTGGGAGTGGTTCAAGGTTTTTGAAACTCCTAAGCCTGTCTCCCCCCACCCCACCCCACCCCACCCCATTCCCACCCCACCTCACTCCCGCCCCATGACATACTTTCTCCAAGAAGCCACACCTCCTAATCCTTCCCAAAGAGTTTCAACCAACTGGAGACCAAGTATGCAAATCTATGAGCCTATGGGGGCCATTCTGATTCAAACCACCGCAATGCGCATGACTGTATATGGAGCTATAGTTAGTACTCCAAATCCCCTGTGGATTCCAAACTCCAGCTTCCTCGGCTTCATTGTGTTCAAGAATCTGACATCTGGGCTTGATAACTGGTTTCAATACACAGACCCATGCAGTAACCTCTTTTCCACAACGAGTCTCTCAGCTACAGGTTTGTGAAAGTATCGATTTAAGTATGATCATTTCTCACTGGAGACCCAAGACCTTTAAATTAGCAGACATCACAGTTGAAGAGTTGAGGAAGAAATGAAAAAAAAAAATCCTATCAAGCAGGTGTACTTAAAAGTAAGGGGAACACCGTTCCCAAGTCACCCTTCGATTGTCACATCTGTGTATTTTGACTGTGAGAGAAACAGCTCGGTGCAGTGGTCTTTGATTTAAAGCCTGTTCTCTCTAATGCCTGTGTTGACTCTTAGCTATAGCATAGCTGAGCTCTCTGCAGATCATTTCAAAGATGCACGGAGATGGCTAATTGGGTTCATGGAAAACCAGCATCGGTAGACATATGGAGTTCTCTGGGTAATTCCCCCAGTTGCCTCACTTACTTTATTGTAAAATGAGTTCTCTGTCAGATCTTTGTTTTATGTGATATTATAACCCCACCATCCCGGGTCTTGGACATTGATTTTGGACAAATCATTGTTCTCACCCTACTTTGGACGGTCCAAAGTAATCAGTCTCTCACCAGTAGCCAGTTAGAGGACTCTCCTTACAATGATGCCAAGTAATGAGCTCAGAACTGACTTGTACTCTGGGCAGTTTAGGTGCTAGGCCACAGGGGGAATCTCATCAGCTTCAATGCAGAGAAGCCCACACATCACTTCTAGCCCATTGCCATGGCTACCGTGTACCACGCAGGCCAGAACTGCTCAGTCTGTCACCGAATCATGAGTTGTGTCAAGGCAATGCTTTGCATGCCTTTGTATCCCCTGGAGTTGTGAATGTGGGGCCTTCACGAAACATCTCATGCTGACCTAATGATTTAAGGAAAGGCAAGGTCTGTTCCAAGTGGGCTTTGCAGAGCTGGACATTGAAGAAACCAAGGAGGTCTTGACTTGAGGGTTGGGATTTCTCAGCGAAGGATGCTTGAGACTTTTTGTGTATGGGAGAAACAACTTGCCCAAGGAGAAGGTGATGTTTGAGGTTGCCTGGTCAAGACTGCCTTTGCCAGGATGGGATGTAGGATCACCTTCAGCCTGGCTGTTGGGATTCCTTTCCTGTACAGTTGTGGTCAACCAATGTCCCATTAGGCAAAACTAATCCAAGGAAAGGTCACTAAACACTTTGTGACTGCATTATATTTATATTTAAACCCTATTGTTCTCATTTATCTGTTCATGGATGTCCTATGGCTATCTCTTGTTCACAATTATTACACATAGATTTCACAACTTCAAAAGTCCAGTATGTTTCCACTTTATTATTCAAACTTCTTTAATGACAAGAGATGGAAAGGAGCCGAGTGGCTAGTCAATCTCTCCCTCCTGCTCCTCCTCCTCCTCTTCTTCTTCCTTTTTGTGTAAGTGTGTGCACATGTATGTGCACAAAGTACACTTTCCTGTGCCAAAGTGTGTAAGAGGCCAGGGGTTGCCCTCAAGAGGCCTTCCTTGCTTTTGAAATAAGGTCTCTCATGAACCCAGAGCTTGCCATTTTGGCAAGGCTTGTTGGGCAGTGAGTTCTTCAGATCCACCTGTCTCCATGCCCAGCACTGGAGTTACAGATGCGTGCTTTCGTGCCCAGTGTTTGTGTGGTGGTGGAGAGCTCAGGTCCTCATGCCCCTGCCATGCTCTTCATCCATGGCACCATTTCCCCAGTCAGCATCTCCTAACTTTATGCTTGCCAAGTTGGAAATACCCAATAATTATTCTAGCAGACTGGTTTTCAGCCCATTTTATCTGCCGATGAGTGTTTCCCCCAAAGGATTAAAAGCATGCACGCATCCAAACGTACTATTGACATTTCTGTGAATGGATTCCATGGAAATAATTAGGAAAGTATAATAATGGCTTGAAAGATAACCGTGGCTGCATTGTTTACAACAGTAAATAGTTTACAAGAACTTATATCTTCTAGCAACAAGAAATTTGTTAAATATGTTAGAGTTAAATATAGCCATTAATATACTGTACGAGATTGCTTACCCCTTATTGTTAAATGTTAAAATGAAGACTACTTTGCGTAAAATTGGCATCCACTTTTGCAAAAAAGAAAATACATGGATACATAGCAGCAGAAAAAAGACTAGATGAAAATATAAGTGTCTAAAAGAAAGCAGATTTAGTGATGTTCTCTTTTTTGCTTATCTGTACTTTTGACAGTCTATATCATTCACATGTATCACTTCCACTTTAAATGACTGTCATTACTAGAATAGTGTAAAATTAATTCTGATGGTATTATTGGAAGGGATCTGATGAGGCAATCAGAACCTTATTCGAAAGCATCTGAGCATTTTTCGCTTTGTAGCTTTCCATGTAAGACAGCCGGTTTTGTCTCTCTACTTAGCACATTATTAATTTCCATAGTGATGGTCCATGGCTATAGCTCCTTACCTTTATTAATTGCTGGTATTTCTAGCCATAGAACTGCAGACAAGGCTTTTTTGTTGTTGTTCTCTGGAAGAGATTATTATAAGATGTGGAAGATAATGACCCCCAAGCAAGTATTCAAGAAATTAGGCTTAATTTGCTACAGCACTTTCCGTGACATGAAAACCATTACGCCTGGTTCAGTGTGGGGTATCAGGTTGTGCTTTAGTGGTACTGGATATACTTTGCACAGTCAACCAGCCACAACCACAGTGAGCCCACCACAAACACACTCTGCCAGCCATACACGGTGCATTGATTAGAACAGAGGCCTGGAGAGAATGGAGGAGAATCAGCTTGGATGGAAGGGCCACAGTGAGCCCACCACAAACACACTCTGTTTACATATTTGCTCTTCTGTTCTGTGCATCCTTTCTCTTCTTCCGGCTTTATTATTCATTGGTGACTTGGACATTTCCATTCTCCTAGTAGAATGTTCATGCAAAGACAGTCTTTATCATGAGCCTGCACCCCGGCCACGATAATAGCAAAATGGGGCCCTCACCCAAGGACATTTACTTAGCTTCTCTTTAAAGTCCGTCCAGGGTAAAGTTACACTCTCCCATATACTGACCGTTAGAGGTCTGGGGAGAGGCTACCAATCCCTCTGCTCCCGTACCATTGATCTCCCACCCAGCTAGGTAGGGTACAGCTCCATGCCACCACACCCAGCTCCTATATGGGTGCTGGAGATCTGAACTTGGGTCCCCACGCTTTCGAAACTAACACTGGTCCCATTGAGCCATCATCCCAACCCCAGCTTTTTCTTAAACGGATTCTGGGGGATCCACTCAGTCTCCTTCCTGAACAGGCTGCCCTCCCAGCCCCGCCCTCTGCTTCCTCACTTCTCCCTCTGCTGCCCCGCAGAGAATCACACTTTCCAGGCATTCACCTGGGCCTCTGTCCTCTCTCCCTGCGCTCTTCTCCCTTCTTCCTTTGCGGATTTCATTCTCTCCTGTGACTCTAACCATCCTGTTTTCCGATGACTCCTCCAGTCCTGCACTTCTGCCCCATGGAGTCAGGGAGCGATGTGGCTTCAGCCACTCAGATAGCGCCCATTAAATGGATGTGGGTAATTCAGCCTCTGTCGATTTACTTGTACTACAGATACAGAGGGGATGGTTTTGGTTCAGACAGCTTCCCTGTCCAGGGTTCTGGCATCATAGCCTTCCTAATATCTAAAGAAGTCTGTTAGGTTTTTTAAAAAGAATTATTTTATTCATTTTTTTGAGACTTTCATCAAAGTATTGTATTTACATCATTTCCCCCCTGCCCTTTCCTCCTTCCAATTCTCCTGTGCCCCATGACTTCTCAAACGTATGGCCTTTTATTATTTAATTATCATTGCTACATATATGTGCCTATTCACTTATGCTAACAATCTGCAGAGTTCAAAAAGCCTGTTTTGTAAGGTCCCCGTATGTAAGGAAGTCACGCTCACGGGCAATCTGGATTAGGTGTTGTGCTGTACCTGTGTGTGTGAACTCACTAATATCCAAAGTTCACATTTTGAAGGGCGTTGTTCTATGTGCTAAAGCCAAACCAAAGGGCCCACAGGTAGGGGCCAGCCCGTTCCTGCCTGCTTCCTGAGCCTTCTCCACGGCTGTGGGTCCCTCACCGAATGGAACTGCGGGACATGTCAGAAGACACTTGCCTTTTGGCTCTGCTGTCCAGCCACTCCCTCTTCCTTAGCCCCTCGTCAAATCATTTCCTTCCATTCTGCCCATCTCCGCCGCATCATCTCTGGCGAACTTTCTACCAATGCTTTGCAAACATCGGGAGCCTCTCTGTTCAATGGTATCTTTGTCCCCAGAGCCCCGGGCAAGCTGCAGACAGGTTGACTTGGAGAAACGCTTCGTCAGAGTTCCACTAGGGGGCGCCTTGTCTACGGCTTCGGAAATGGGCGCCGGCTCTTGGCGGATCCACGGCATGAAACATTCAGCCACGTGTTTAAATTTTAAAGTCACTTGTTGTTTATTTAATGGAAACTGAAGTTCTGCCATGTCGTACAAGCCTGGAAGCGCTTGTCTGATTGTCAGCGCTGTCTGATTTTATGGATAACGTCAATCCTCAGGCTTGTGGAGAAGACAAGATGAAACCCAATGTGGCATTTTAGTTTTGAGCATTAAGAATTCAGATCACTGCCCACATTGGAAATGTTCCTCCTTATTTTTGGGTGACTTTCCTTAGATAAATTAATGTTTAATTAGTTTATCTCAGACATGTTTGTAGATGATCTCAGAGACCTGTTATTTCAAACCATTATCTTCAGCACGGCCTCTTACTTAACCCCACGGCAAAAGTCATGCTGTGTTGGGACCACTCATATAGCTCCGTTTAATACCACGGAGATCCTAATAAGGGGAGCGCAACAGTGAGGAATTGATTTTTTTTTTTTTTTTTTTTTTTTTTTTTTTTTTTTTGGTTTTTCGAGACAGGGTTTCTCTGTGTAGCTTTGCACCTTTCCTGGAACTCACTTGGTAGCCCAGGCTGGCCTTGAACTCACAGAGATCCGCCTGGCTCTGCCTCCCGAGTGCTGGGAGGAATTGATTTTAATAGCAATTAATAGCCACTTTACCGCAGTACAAATATACTTAGCACAGGCGTAATCCTTACATATTTTGGTTATTGCTGCAGATGCAATATTCTTGCCTGGTTTCCAAAGTAGCCATGGCACCAAGATTCTGCTTTTTAAGGGAAACTACAGTTCTTTGTGACATCATTCTTGGAAAGGCACAACCCTGAGCTTCTCATAGCCAGCTTTTTAGAAACAGAAACCCCAGCCAGCGATTAAATATGTAAGATAAGAACAAGAGGAACAACTACTTAAGGGATGCTTGACAGAATGAATGAGGAAGAGTGTTTCCCAGGGTTTGAGGATGATGAGGACAGGTGTCACCCCTTCTCAGAAGCTTCCCTCGCAATGGACTGTCTGATGTCTCTCCAGTTTCTCCAGAGTGTGTCAGGGAAATGATATCATTAAATAAAGGTTGTCTGTGTGAGAGAGCGGTTTGCACAGGGATTTTTATTTAGGGATGTTCTCATCACTTTCAGAAAACCTCTTAGATTTTAGTGCCCGCCTCAGAGTCATCGGTTTGGGGAAGAATAGTTGGAACACTTGAGGACTGCATACATTCCACTAAGACATGGATTTTTCTCACCATTTGTGTGCCCTCTGCCTGGACTACCCAGCTGCTGGGCATGATGGAGCCAACTTGCTCTTCCTTTGGACATAAATAGAAAGGGAAGTGTGTGTTCTGGGTCTATCTGTTCCTTGAGGAGCGCCTTCCCACACCTCTTGGATTAGGGTGAACTTATTGCAAGTACTTCTTCAGATCTGAACACTTTTCTTTTAACTTTTATTCTTCTCTCATACATTACATCCTGACCTCAGTTTCCCCTCTGTCCACTTCTCCAAGTCCCTTACCCCACCTCCCCTCTCCCTCTGATCAACACACTCCTCCTCTATTTCCCTTAAAAAAAAAAAAAAAAAAAAGCAGGCCTCCTAGGGATATCCACCGAACATAACAAGGTATAATAAAACTGGGCCCAAATACAATAAGTTGGGCACAAACCCTCATATCAAGGCTGGACGCGGCAACTCAGTAGGAGAAAAAGGGTCCTGAGTACAGGCAAAAGAGTCAGAGACACCCCCATTCCTGTTGTTGGGAGTCCCACAAGGACACCAAGCTGCACAACCATTAGGCATAAGCAGAGGACCTAGCTCAGACCCATACAGGGTCCGTGATTGTCAGTTCAGTCTCTGTGAGCCCTATGAGTCCTGCTTCGTTGGTTCTGTGGGGCAATGTTCTCATGGTGTCCTCGACTCCTTTGGTTCCTACAATCTTTCCTCCCTCTGTTCTGCAGGGCAGATCTGAACACTTCCATCTCTCCTCATTCAGTTAGTTTTCCTGGTAACTACTGGGCTAAGGATGGGTCTTCAGACCCAAGGGAAACCCCCCAGAGAGTTCCAGGTGTCTTGAAACCTCCAGGAGTGTCCTGGGCACCTCTGCTCACCTTTGGCCAGTGGAGCACCTGGCATGAGACAGGCATTTAGTGAATATTGCTGAATGACGGAAATGCGTGTAGGAACTCCCCAAAGAATGAATAAAAAATGTTTACGTAACAGCTCCTGAGCTGTTACGCAAAAGGAGATAATAAATGTGAGTTTGCCTTTCACAGCGGGCACACTGAGAGATGTGGGCAGAGGTCTCTGACTTAGAATTCCGCTTAGAGAAAAGCTCACTCCTCAAAATTCCTGACCATTCTTTCGGAGCAGCGCTCTGCAGCTAGAGTTTTCCTGCCTGGCCCACAGTCAGGACAAATCTCTCACCTGCCAGTCCCACAGGTGAGAGCCGCTCAGACCCGACCAAGTAAACACAGAGACTTATATTGGTTACAAACTGTATGGCCGTGGCAGGCTTCTTACTAACTGTTCTTACAGCTTAAATTAATCCATTTCTATAAATCTATACCTTGCCACGTGGCTCGTGGCTTACCGGCATCTTCACATGCTGTTTGTCCTGGTGGCGGCTGGCAGTGTCTCTCTGACTCAGCCTTCCACTTCCCAGCTTTATTCTCCTCCTTGTCCCGCCTATACTTTCTGCCTGGCTACTGGCCAATCAGTGATTTATTTATTGACCAATCAGCAACACACTTGACATACAGACCATCCCACAGCAGCGCTCCCTACTCTAGAAGACAATGCTCCTTTCCGCCGGCCCTCCTCTTCCTTCTAGACCTCTTTTTGAGGCAGGGTCTCACACAGGCTAGGTTGGTCCAAACCTACTATGTCTCTGAAATGGATTGTGAGCCTCTGATCTTCCTACCTACACCTCCCGAGTGCTAGGGTTGTAGGTGTGCACCACCAGGATCGAAGCAAGGATGTGTGCGTGTTAGGCAAGCACTCTAGCAATTGAATCGTATCCTCAGCATGAGTTCAAGGTTCTTTTTTAATATAGATTTTGTGTTTCTCTGTCTCTGCCTGTCTCTCTCTCTGTCTTCTGTCTCTGTCTCTCTCTGTCTCTGTCTCTGTCTCTCTCTCTCTGTGTGTGTGTGTGTGTGTGTGTGTGTGTGTGTAGCCCAATGACTGAGATCAGGATGCCCTCCTTCACCCGGGCACCTCTCCTTTTCTGAGATAAGGTCACTCACTGAACCTGGAGCTCAGCACTCCAGCTTGGCAGCCAGCCTTCAGGATCAGCCCACCTCCACTCCAGCGCTGAGGTTACAGGGTTGTGTTGCCATATCTGTCCTTGACCAGGGTGCTGAGGATCCAAACTCAAGTCTTCAGGCTGATACAGGACATGCTTTACCCATGAACTGTTTCTCCAGGTCCAGTGACACCTTCAAAGTGTTTCTGTTGGGAAACAAAACCTATAGAAGGTTCCATAAATCATTCCAATGAAACCCTGTCCATGTAACTATCTATTATACCATAGAAAGGTCTATGGCTGTAGAGCTACTGTAACTGATTGCTAATTTTAGCAGCTTTATTGAGATACCATTTAGACACCAAACAATTCATCTGCTGACAGTTCATAGTTGAGGGTTTTCGAATATAGATTTGTGCAACCATCACCATGGGTCACTGTAGAATAATTCTTCTCTTAGTCAGTGTCCCATTGCTGTGAAGAGACACCATGACCACAGCAACTCTTACAAAGGAAAACATTTAATTGGGGGTTGGCTCACAGTTCAGAGGTTTAGTCCATTATCATCATGGTGGGAAGCGTGGGGCACACAGGCAGGCATGGTGCTGGAGATGTAGCTGAGAGTTCTACATCCGGATTGGCCGGCAGCAGGAAGATAGAGTGCCATTGGGCCTGGCTTGGGCTTCTGAAACCTCAAAGCCCATCCCCAGTGACACACTTCCTCCAGCAAGGCCACACCTACTCCAAAAAGCCACACCTCCTAGTAGTGCCACTCCCTAATGACAAAGCATTCAAAAATATATGAGCCTAGGTGGGCCATTCCTGTTCAAGCCACTACACTCCTAACAGAAGAAGCCTTGTATGTACTAACAATCACTCTTCATTGCCTCTAAACCGCACTCAGTGGAGTCATGTGATCCTCTGTGGTGCCTTCTTTCACTTCCCATATCTCTTGGTCCATCTGTGTTGTAGCATGAATGGGCACTGTATTTCTTCTTATTGCCAAGTACTATTTCCTTTCACAGATGTACCACTATCTAGTCATCAGTTGATGAACGCTTGGGTTGTTTTAGCCTTTTGAGTATTATAGGTAATATTATGATGAACAGTTTATGTACAGGTTTTTGTGTGGATGTGTTTTCCAATCTCTTGGGCATATACTTAGGGATACAATTGCTGAGTTATTGTCCCTCTGTGTTTGGCATTTTGAGGAACTGTCAAGCTGTTCCCACACTGATTGACTGTATCATTTGCAAACCCACCACCCATGTTTGAGAGCTCCAGCTTTTTTTGGTATTTACGTTGTATCTTTTCAAACTGGAGACTTTATTAGGAATGAAATGGCATTTGATTGTAGTTTTGATTGATACTTTCCTGACAAATGATGTGAACATTTGAAGTGCTTACTGGCTGCTTGTATGTCTTTAGAGAAAGTCTATTTGAATCATCTGTCTGTTCTTAAATTAGGTTATGATCTTTCTATTTTTGAGTTACATATCTTTTAGATTATTTGGAATACTAGTTCCTTATTGATGATATGTGAAAGTTCATTTCTCGTCTGTTTTTTTTTTCTGTTTTCTTGATGATACCTATTGACACCCAAGAGGAAATGTTAATGAAGTTCCATTTTTGTCTTCCTTTGTTACGTGTGTGTGTGTGTGTGTGTGTGTGTGTGTGTGTGTGTGTGTGTGTCTCGTATCCAAGAAACAAACGCCTTGTCCAAAGTCATCAAGCTTTACTTCTGTTTTCCTTCTATGAGTTTTTGTAATCTCTCATTTTCTGGGTCTGGTCTTTGCATAGTCAAGGGGTTCCCCAAAGGGATGGCTCATTAAGATTTCAAATAGCATTTTTCTTCTTGCTATCAATGCCCCAGTCTGATTAGAAAACAGGAAGCCCTCTGAACCTAGTGACCACACAGTTGCATAGCTTGTTGGTGACAGATTTTAGAAGAACAATTCCCCCCTACGATGTCCAGTCCAATATACTTTAGGCCCATGTCTTCAGCACTGTTAAAATGATGCTCCACAGATGTTTGCAAAACGAGCATGCTTTACCAGCATCTTTCAGAATTATTACAGGGCCAAGAAATCAGGCCTTTTCCCTGGAGCGCCAGTGACCAACTATGACCAGGAGAGGGCAGCAAAGCACAAAAACTCCTTGCTGGGTCTAGTTTAAGTAGTCAGGCCAAGTCAAAGCCCAAAACCCTGTGGAATAAAAAGTGCTGGGCTTTCAGAGTCAGCAAATGAAAAGTCAGGTAAATCTAGGACAGAGTTTCCTGGGGAAAAAAATCATTGTTGTGCCGGGCAGTGGTGGCGCACACCTTTAACCCCACTACTTGGGAGGCAGAGGCAGGCGGATGTCTGTGAGTTCGAGGCCAGCCTGGGCTACAGAGTGAGTTCTAGGAAAGGTGCAAAGCTACACAGAGAAACCCTGTCTTGAAAACAACAACAACAACAACAACAAAATCACTGTTGTGTTAAATTCAAAGCACCCACATCTGAATTCGAACCAGTGTCTTTACACAGGAACCCGATGTGCAGTCAGTGACAGAGACCCATCAGGAAAACACAAGACGGACTTTGAAGTGGGTGAGCTGGGTTTTTGTTGTTGTTGTTTGTTTGTTTTTAAATAAGCTTCCAGAAAGCAAATCTGAATGCCTACTACATAAGAGGTTGGCTAACTCAAAGTCAGCTGATTCCAAAGCATGTTTCCAAGGAAAGACCACACTGGAAGCCTGAGTTATCAGGGTGACATCTTCCTGTGACCTTCTATGTGAAGCACAGTCCCCATTTACATGACACAACAAACAGTAACCTGTGGAAGAAGATGTGTTTGCAATGATTACTGGGACACTGTTCATCCACACGCTGGCAGCCATAATGCCATCGGCTCTTCCTTGATCTTGGCAGTCCTACAACTTACATAACAGTTCATGTCCTTTATTCTAGAATCTTTCGCCAGGCGGTGGTGGCGCATGCCTTTAATCCCAGCACTTGGGAGGCACAGCCAGGAGGATCTCTGTGAGTTCAAGGCCAGCCTGGTCTACAGAGTGAGATCCAGGACAGGCACCAAAACTACATGGAGAAACCCTGTCTCGAAAAAAAAGAAAAAAAAAAAAGAATCTTTCATTTTCCACATAATTTTTTCTACACTATTTCCCTTGCTTTCTCAGAGACATCCTGCAATTCCACTTTTTAAAATATACCCTCCTCATCTCATTATGTGGACACATGCATTCTTTTTCCAGTTGATAAGCGCAAACAGGAAATGACTTGACACATACATTCATTTCGGTGCACAATTCCTGAGTATTTACGGTATAGAAGAAAGGTTTTACCACAAGAAACAGATACTGCTGTTAATAAAATGGGGCATTGGAAACCAGATCAAGGGCTGGGTGCGAAGGTGCACGCCTTTAATCCCAGCACCCAAGAGGCAGATGGTAGTGGATCTCTCTGAGGTCAGGGCCAGCCTGGTCTATACAGAGAGTTCCAGGCCAGTCAAAGCTGCATAATAAGACCCTGCCTTTGAAACAAAAAGAAAGAAAGATTAAAAAAAAGAAAACAGAGTAGGGATCTCTGGTCTAAGAAACACAATGTGGTGATCTGAAAGAAAATGGCCCCCAGAGGGAGTGGCACTATTAAGGAGGTGTGGCCTTGTTGGAAGAAGTGTATCACTGTGGGGGTGGGCTTTGAGATTTTTTTTCTCAAGCTTCATTTAGTATGACAGTGAGTCGACTTCCTGTTGCCTGAAAGATGTAGGGCACTGGGCTATTTCTCCAGCACCATGTCTGCCTGCATGACGCCATGCTTCCCACCATGATGGTCTGAACCTCTGAACTGTAAGCGAGCAATCCCAATTAATTAAGAATCACCATGATCGTGATGTCTCTTCACAGCAATAGTAAATCCTAACTAAGGCACACAAGAACTCAAGTTGCCAGTTCCTTCAGGAACCATTGTTCTCATACATAGCCCTAAGACTTTCTCTTTGGAAACAACCTCAGATTGAACGATGTCATGAGTGTGTAACAATCCACATTTGAGACAGGAAAGTTTAGCGAAAGTTTACCTTCAATTCTAGTGCCCAAGAGGCAGAGGCAAGTGAATCTCTGTGAGTTTGAAGACAGCCTGACCTACATAGGGAGTTTCAGGCTAGCTAGGGCTACACAATGAGACCCTATCTGGAAAAAAAGGAAGAAAGAAAAGGAAGTAGGGAAAGTCATCATCACCAGGACCTTTTGAGAAATCCTTTCTTTCCTAGAGTAAGTTGTATGATTCCTATGGAAAGGAAGACAGGCCTGGCTTTGCCATCATTCGGTATGAAGACACTACAGAGGCAACACACACACACACACACCTTTGTGTAGCTATAATAAGGCAGGGGATGACAAAATGTTACCACTTAGGGCTTTGTGGATCTCTGATCCAGCTCCTTCAATTGTGAGTTTGGCACCTGAAGACCGGAATTGCACCCAGATCCTCGATGAGCTCGTGGTCGGACTGGGACAAGAACACAGCACTAGACATGATTAAAATTATTTCCTGATGGCTAAACACGAGCCTGGATGTGCTGTGCTAGTCATCACTTTCTCGCGTGGAACCGGTTTGCCTCTTGATGTGTGTTTCCTCTGCGAGTTGTCTTCCTCCCTCTCTCTTCCTCTTCTCCTTCTCTGTCACCTGGCTCATTTCTTCTGCTGTCCTTAAGGAGGAGTGTTCCTTAGCACTCGCTCTCATCTTTGGCCTCTGCGGTCTCGCCTACAACCACGTTGCCACCTGCCTCCTGAATCGTTATCTTTAATTCTTCATCAGCTTTCCGTAGGACCCGCAGACTCACCTGAAATCTGTGTGTCTCTTTCCAGATGTTCCACAGACCCACCCAGCTGTCCACAACTAAGTTGGTATGTTTCTCACAAACTGTTTTCTCTTCCTGTATGCCCCGTATCATAGTCCTTCCCCATTTGAGCCGTCAACAATCCACCTGGAGTCTTTCTCCCTAACCTTCCCTGAAGCTATCACCTCCTCTCTACATACTCTATCTTGGTGAAGGCCAGGACTCAGAGCCGAATGCCTACAGGAGGTAAACGAGCGAGAGAGGACAGAATGGTAAGGTTGGGGCCCACCAGAGCCGCAGACTCCATTTAATGGAGGCACAGGGGACTTCGAATAAGCAACCTCTTGCCACGAGGGAGTACCAGGCCCACATTGCCAAGTGTTCTAGATGAAAGAGAAGCCGACATTTTAAGTGTGAAAATCTTCTGATTTTTAAGCATGACATGTAAGTAGACTTAAAAACAGTGACCAGTGTTGAATGGGAGACAAGCAGCCCTTGCTTCCAGCCCCATCCCCACCAGGGAGCATGCATCGTGCCCAAGATCTATTCACATGCTTCCAGTTGACGATTTCTGCACAGACTCTGCTAATCTCTTGCGGGGCGTATTGCAGATGGTTCCCGAATTCTTCATCATGTTACTCCACTGTCAGAGGGATCACGCGCATGTCTAGTGATACAAAACGATGTCTGTCGTCATTACGACTTGGAGCATTCACTACATGCCAGCTGCCATGACGCGAGCCTCACCGAACCATTCCAATGGCCCCATGTGGCGCCATCATCATCACTGTGTAGAATGTTGGGAAAACAGGTGACATGCCCCCAAGGTTCCATCTCTCAGGCTGATGCTTTGTGACCTTCCATACTGTCTTCTTTCCCTTTGCCCTGCCATGTCCCAATCCAGTGCTTTTAATTTTTTTTTTGTGATGCGTTACCCCTTCCTCGCACAGAGAAGCCCAGGAAGCTCTATGCCTAGTTCTTATCACATAACTCTTGGAAGGACTTTCCTCAAGTCTCCCAAGTCCCCCTCTGAGATATGGGGCCATCTGAAACTGGCGGTGCCATCTGGATGGAGTGACTCGAATAAGGACTTGTGTGGGCCCCAGCCTCTGTTTCTACCCTCTGATGTGTCCTCTGACCCTCTGTTCCACGCGTGGGCTGACCGGATGCTTGGAGAAGTTCCAGGAGTCACACCCATCTGGATTCCTCTCTGTCTGCGCAGCAGGTTCCGGATCTGAGAGGAGGAAACTTTCAAACTGGTCTCCTACTGGCAAACATAGTATGTTTTAAATTTAGAGTCCTACAAGTTGGGTTTTACTGGGTGGCATTTACATACGGCCTCGGAAAGCTTACATCGTTAAATACTGAGGTCCCATAACAACTGAGTATACGTGGGAGCCTCACACACCTGTGAAAGACTAGGACAGTGACGTCATAACTGTGATGGCTGTTTTTGGTTGTCGACTCGACAAGATCTTCAATTAACTAAAACCCAAGTGGCTGGGTACACCTGTGAGAGATTTTTTTTTTTCTTAATTATTATTTGAAATGTGAAGATCCACTTTAAATCCAGATCTTTTGAGATGGGAATATCCATCTCAAATCTGGGTCACACCTTCCGGGGGCAGCCTATATAAAGGACATGAAAGAACGAAGCTTTTATTTTTTGCCTGCTTGCCCTCACACTCACTGGCAAGTCCATTCCTTCACTGGCATTGGAGCCCACTTCTTTGGGATTCCAGCACATCCTGAAGACCAGCTGAGACATCCAGCCTCATGGACTGAATAACTACTGGATTCTTGGACTAGAAAGCCATTGTTGGACTGGCTAGACCACAGCCTGTATAACATTCTAATAAATCCCACATATATTCATTCCATCATTTCTGTTCCCTTAGAGCAGTAGTTCTCAACTTTCCTAATGCCACTATCATTGAATGCAGTTCCTCCTGTCGTGGTGACCCCCAACTGTAAAATTATTTTCATTCCTACTTCATAACTGTAATTTTGCTACTGTCATGAATTGTAATGTCAATATTTTTGGAGACAGAGGTTTGCCAATTTGAGACAGCACCTGGCAGCAGCCCGAATGGCAGCGAGAAAGCAGTGAGAGCCAGCCCCAAGCCGTGGTGAGGTGGGGTACCTAGGCTGGGGGCCCAACCTTTGGCATGGGACTCCAGCTCTACACTTCTGGTTTGCCACTTTGCCATTCGCCGGTGTGGTTGGGACTGCTGCCTCCTCCCAGCTCGCTCCCAAGCCCTGCAGTCTGCCTTAGAGCCAGCCAATCAGAAAAGGGCAGATCCTGCAACCCTCCCTTCCCCCGCCCCCCTCTGATACATCCCTGGGCATACCAACACATCCAAAGACGCCATAGCCAATCAAGTTTAAACGGATGTACTGTTGCTTGCTTAGCCAATCATGTTTGCTGGAGATGACATAACTGTCCCTGGAATTCCCCCAGCTGGGCTTAAAAGGAGCCTGAGAGCTTCTCTTGGGGAGTCGTTGCCATTTTGTTATGTGACTGATCCCTGTATGCAGGAATTTTCTCTCCAAAAATAAACGCTCTTGGCTTTGCTTACAAGAGTGGTGGTCTTTTGTGGGGTGATTCACTGACCCTAACACCAAGGGGTCACAACCCACAGGTTAAGAACCACTGCTCTAGAAAATTGTGACTAATATAATAGCAAAAAGTCAGTTGAAAGGGAAATTTCAGGGGAAGAAGAGTAGCTGTGACTTAAGGTTGAGTTAGATGTATTAACTCCTGGACATTCCTTGGCTACAGAAGCATCCCTAACACAGCACCCCAGCTGACAAGGTTACCACTTACCGAGGAGATGGCAGTGTCTCTGAAGAGCAGTGGAGATGCAGAAGGAATTATTCTTGCTTGAAATAGGAAGTCCTGGTCAAGTATCACAGGAAAGGGGTCAGTCAACAACAATATGTCTTCAACAGAGCCAAAATGGAAAAGGGGAGAAAAAAACCAATCATTTCTTCTACATGCATTGATCTGCAAACCCTGAGTGGAGACTACTTACAGCTTGATCCAATAATTGTAAGAAAGTAAGCAGCTGCATCACAATGGGAACTATCATTTATTGATAGCAGGATATTGTGGCGTCTTCATAATTGATTTAAATCTACCCAAAAGTCCCAGGGAAACACGTATGTTTGATCAATCTCAAACAAGCAACAATGAAGCGATGTATTAGGAATAATTTATATTGTACTGCAGTACGGACCTCCTTGCAACCCCAAGTGTGCCTGGGGAGCATGTACAAGCAGGTAAATACGGAGCAGAGAGCTGGTGCTCAGCAGCCAGCCTGCTGGATTTGATTCCTGGCTCTGCCAATCCCAACTCTACACTCATTACTTACTTACTCATTAGCAGATTCCTCATAAATACGGTAGACACTTTTTAATGAGTGTGTCTGTGATGCATGCATGCACGTGCAGGCATGGGTATGGGGGATTGCACCTGCCAGCACGGGCTCACGTGGAGACCATAGGCTCCATCTTTACTAATTCTTTCCATAGTCTGCTGCTTTTTATGAGTTATATGAGATGAGAGAAATAATCTTCACCCAACTCCTACAAAACCCAACATGGCCATCTAAAGATTGATGTTCAGCACTATCTCTATATGGAAGCTGGGCCAATCATTTACGTTTTACTTCTATTTCAATAATAGCATATTCAGTAATAAAGGAGATTCTAGACAGGATGTTTAAGGAGGAAGTGATTTGCAATCACCACACTGTCTTATATGTTATAAACTTTCAATGAAACAGAAATGTGATGATATGGACCAAGCCCATCAAATACTTTAGCATGAAGAAACACGTGATTAAAGTAAGCTGAATGGGATTGTAACTGAGGTGAATGAGACCATTGCTTTGGTTGTAACATTTAGAGACAAAGGCTTAATATGGCATGAACCCTAATTGGTTTTAATAAAAACCCGGAGCCAGATATCGGGGCCAATGCTGAAAGATCAGCGAGACAAAGGAACAAGCCACAGACACCTCTCACCTCACCAGCTCCTCAGCCAAAAGGGGGCTGAGCACCTGTCTCCTCCCACCTTATAGTCCTCTCTCCGCCCAGCCATATCACTTCCTGTCTCCACCTCCCTAGTGCTGGGATCAAAGGCATGAGATCCCAAGGGGTGAGATCAAAGGTGTGTGCCACCACTGTCTGGCTCTGTTTCTCTTTCAGACTGGATCAATCTTGTGTAGCCCAGGCTGGCCTTGAACTCACAGAGATCTGCTTCTGCCTCCCGAGTGCTGGGATTAAAGGCGTGTGCCACCACTGCCTGGCCTCCGTGGCTAACTAGTGGCTGGGTCTGCACTCTGATCTTCAGGCCAGCTTTATTTGTTAAATCACAAGCAAATTATCACCACAGCTTAATATTAGTATCAATTAATGAGTTGCTTTTGATTTTGTGTTGTTTTTCCCCTTTCTAGTGTATCTCCAGTTATAGGCAAGTCTTGATCCTAAGGAACACATTAGAGACATAGACACCAGCTCTTTGGGTGTGTGTGTGTGTGTGTGTGTGTGTGTGTGTGTGTGTATGTGTGTGTGTGTGTGTGTCACATCTGCTTGTGTTCCTTTGGTAATGTTTCGGTAGTTTGGCATCCCCACAGCTCCTCAGGCCAGGGCACGAGCAGTTTTCCATATCTCCTTTGTTCTATTATTTGCTGGTATATACATCTTAATTAAGTCACAGGAAATTTTTGGCAAGATCTCTCTCTCTCTCTCTCTCTCTCTCTCTCATTACATCCCTCTCACTGTATTCACCAAAAATAAATCTTTACTGTAAGACCCACTATTACATCAGGAAAGACAGGCTAGGTTCAGATGGAATGAGAAACGGCTCCACTATCTGAGTAGATTAATGTTTCAAGGTTACCCTCGCACTGCCTATCATATGATGCCACAGTATCTTACCTCATAGTGCCGCAATCACCAGGCAAAGGACCATCAGGGGTGGAGAGTGCAGCCTCCACAGTTTGATGCTTCTATTCTGAAAGGACTTCTCCCATGGGCCAAAGTAAGTCAACTGGACATAAGATGAAGTACAGCAGCCCCATAGCAGTGGTCAGGAAAACTACAAGACAGGAGTACATATTTGTTGACTGCGATCTAACATGTTTCTGTTTTGACTTCTACTCTTTATAACTGTCCATCTGTATGGTGATGCGATGATTGACTCATTTCCTGCCTTAACGCTACCATTCCCCTTTGGACCCCGGTTTCACAATCAAAACAGATGGAGCACTATTTTAAACATTCGTCAAGATAAATTAATTCGAATTGCTTTCAGCATAGCCATGAAGCCGCCATTATCATGGCTACATCTTAATTGCATCCTTACCTCATCGCGTTCATTAAACAGGTCACTCAACTTTATTCCTTCCTCACTCAACACAATAAAATGTTTAAGGTTCTAGCGATACCTTGACCGTGTTATCTAAGTTGATGCCATTCAGATATACTGCAGCAAACATATTTAAAATGTCACCACAAAAGACATTATCTAACACACACAAAAAAAATCTAAGTAAGAATTGGTGTGTTTTAAACAATATGAGATTTTGTTTCTTGATTCAGATGAATTGGTTGATTTAATAAGCATTTCCTGGGATAGATTTTAAGGGGACGATGACATCAGGGCATGGTTTATAGATTAGTCACCACATTTTCCGAAGAGAATGGTTAAGCTTTAAAAAAGAACAAATGTTTAGTAGCTACTTACTGATCTCATAGCCTCCGACCAGCAAATTCTGGATCCAGCCCACTTCTCTTGAGTCTCATCTCCGTGGACTGCCCACGGGTGATATGGGAGTCATTCTTTTTTTTAAAGATTTATTTATTATGTATACAGTGTTCTGCCTGTATGAGTCCCTGCAGGCCAGAAGAGGGCACCAGATCTCATTACAGATGGTTGTGAGCCACCATGTGGTTGCTGGGAATTGAACTCAGGACCTCTGGAAGAACAGTCAGTGCTTTAACCTCTGAGCCATCTCTCCAGCCCAAGATCATTGATTCTTTAAAAGACTTTTCAAGTAACGGTGTGGCATCCCTTGGTAAGCTTTGCTTGAATCAGTTGTTACGTCAGGACTTGCAAAGTTACGTTTTCTATCTTCAGAACCTTTTCTTTCTCAACCTTCCTTTCTGCTACCATGAAGCTTAGGATGTGGTGGTTACCTGCGCATCCCCGGCCATGACAGCAATGCCCCAGCAAAGGTCAGTAAAGCTCGTGGAGATGACCCCCTCCAGAGGCGGTTTCAGGGAACAGCATCTGCTGTATTGTTTGTGAGCAACCACTTCTATAGTGGAAGCCAATCAACTATGATTGGTTAGTGCATTACCTCGGATTGGAGAGTGAGCACTCATACCACCAGGGTCTCTATGTGGAAAAAAGGGATGTGGAGACGTTAAAGAAGACGTGAAGAGTGTCAATTTTTTCCACAGGCCAGTGACTGGCTACTCAGGCTACTTCAGAATTCAGTGCTCTGACTTCTGGAACATGGTACGCCAAGCTTCTTATCTAGAAGTACAGTATGCCAAGTATTTTTCCTACATTAGGGCATTTTCTCCTCCAGTAGGGAACATCTCCGAAGAGCAGGTAGAAAGAATGTAAGAGGCAGGTGAGGAGGAGTCCTACAAAATGCAAACTTCTGGACTTGACTGTTGTGAGACAAGACTTTGCTTGGGGAGACACAACACACATTTTTCCTCACCCCAGATAGGGAGCCCACAGCACCATGGCAGTCCAAAGTCCAGATACCACCCAAGTCCAACTTGGTGAACCAGCAAAGTCCAACTTAGTGAACCAATGAGGTTTTTTTTTTTTTTTGGCCGGGGAGGGGGGTGATGGGGGAGAGGTATGGGTGAGGGGTTAATTAGGAACAGAAATGACTCAAAGCCAGCTGCATCACCAACATGGGTGAGAGCTCACAAAATCTGGGAACCTGGAGCACACTGCACAGCACGTAGGCAGCTCACCAGGCTGGAGAGTGCCCCTTCCAAGTGACTCAGTTGGTCTAAACCTCTTCCAGGCAACTTAGTTCTTTCAGGCAGCTGTCTGGTCTGGTCTCAGAGCTGTCTTTGCAGCCTGGTTTGCCAGAGAGTGACTCTAGGCTGCTCAGAGTATTTACTCTTGTGAAGAAAGGGCCTGATGAATATTTCAGTTTCAGGGATTTCCTGAAGCTATTTCGAGCTGTTTACCTGCTGTTGCATGAATCCTATTTGGTCTTAATAAAAACCCGGAGCTAGGTATCGGGGTGAAGACTGAGAGATCAGAGGAGCAGAGCAAGCCACAGCCACCTCACCTCTTACCTCACCAACTCCTCAGCCCGAAAGAGCATGAGTTCCTGTCTCCTCCCGCCTTACATTCTTTTCTCTACCCAGCCATATCACTTCCTGTCTTAGTCTTCCTAGTGCTGGGAGTAAAGGGGTGTGCCACCACTGCCTGGCTGTTTCTCTTTTAGACTGGATTAATCTTGTGCAGCCCTGCGTGGCCTTGAACTCACAGAGATCCAGTCTCTGCCTCTGGACTGCTAGGATTAAAGGTGTGCGCCACCACTGGCTGGCCTCTATGTTTAATCTAGTGGCTTGTTCTGTCCTCTGATCTTCAGGCAAATTTTATTTGTTCAGAATATCACCACATTTACCTTATGTCTTAAGGCTCATCCGTGCGAGGTGGACTATTACAGTCTCGGAAGAAACCGCTACAAAATACTGACACGGTTGCGGAGCTCGTGAAGTCACAACATTTGTGTTTGCCTGCACAAGATGAGTCGGGCCAAATGTAGGCACAGATGGGGAGGTGCTCCCCAAGCCCCATCTCTTGCTGAGGCGTTAACAGAATAGAGGTCATAAGCATGTAGGTGATGGATATCTGAGGGGTGAATTTCAGAGTGAAAATGTGTGTGTGTGTGTGTGTGTGTGGGTGCACCAATAATGGAGGCCAGCAGAGAAGGCTAAAATGGATGAGAATATAAATGGCCAGGCAGGCAGGGGGGAAACTTGAGAAGGTGAGTGGCCGAGCTCAGGCACCCAAACAGGACAAGACAGTCATCAGTGCTGAAGGTTCAGGTAAAACACAGGCTAAAAGGTATCCCGTGGACTTCCTCTGCTGAAGCCCGATTCTACAAAGGGTGCAAACAGTAACCACGTGTGAAGGACGGGAATGAAAAAAAAAAAATGAAATAAAAGGAGAAGAGCGGGACTACTCCTAAAGTATAGAGAAGATTTTTCGTGTAGATGAAGGGAAGAAAGCCCGAGTCCAGGCTGAGCAGGGACAGCAGACTAAACCAGAGCATGAGAGGAGAGAGAGGGAGGGAGAGCAAAAAGAGGAACTGCCGAATAAGGCGGCCAGGCCAAATGGCAAAGAGAGCAAGTGGTAGACGAAAAGGCCGGGTTATCTCGGGAAGGGCAGCCCAGCCCTGGGCTGGAGAAGTTCAAGGTAGCAGTCAGGGTACACCAGCTAAACCCTGTAACAGGTAGGGACTGAGGGATGCTGGGAGAACCTGGCTCCTTTGATACGCTAAATAGGCACCTTAGTTAGCCTTTTGTTCCGGTTTGAGACCTAACAGGAAGGAATTCAAGCTGCAGCGGAACCCTAGAAACACTGGGCTTCTGTTCCCCCACGACCAAGTTTTCCTGCTGGGAACATTTACCAATTTATACCCAAGAGGGAGATCAAGTTTAGTTTTTCTCCAATGGCTCTTGGTTCCCTATTCACAGAGTCCCTCTGCATCTATGGGGGATTGGCTCTTGGCCCCCTCAGATACTAGGGCACGCACAAGTCTCTCTATAATCAGAACTCTCTGCCTACAGTTTACTGTATCCCCCAATTAAAATATCTTTATAGGATTTATACTTAATACAAGGTAAATGCTGTATTTATAGTTTTCTGCATTGCTTAGACAATGGCAAGGAAAATGTCTGAGGGATGGAGAGATGGCTCAGCATTTAAAACATTGGCTGCTCTTCCAGAAGACCCAGGTTTGATTCCCAGCACCCACATGGCAGCTAACTACTGTCTGTAACTTCAATTCCAGGGAACTTTTGCATTGGGCATGCAAATGGTGCACAGACATACATGTAAGCCAAAAAGCAGTCACACACATTAAAAATAATAATAAATGAAATCTAAAAGAAAGGAAGATGCCTGTACGTATTCACCACAGATGGATTTTTTGTTTTGTTTTTTGAGGCAGGGTTTCTCTGTGTAGTTTAGGAGCCTGTCCTGGATCTCTTTCTGTAGATTGGGCTGATCTCGAACTCACAGAGATCCACCTGGCTCTGCCTCCCAAGTGCTGGGATTAAAGGTGTGCACCACCACTGCCAGGCTACAGATGCAATTTCAAGCAGGCGGATCTCTGTGAGTTTTGAGGCCAGCCTGGTCTACAGAGAGAGATCCAGGACAAGCACCAAAACTACGCGGAGAAACCCTGTCTCGAAAAACCAAAAAAAAAAAAAAAAAAAAAAAAAAAAAAAAGTGGCATTTGGGTATGACCAGCATCTTTATTAGAAAACAGTATAGGTTTTTGGACTTATTAAACATTGCAGTGTTTAGGATTGACAAAAGGGTAATTACATAACAAACAACGCCTGTACAGTAAAACAGTATTTTATAGCACTCCTTAAAGGACACCATGACCTTTAAATACTACCCCTGCATCGTAGGAAAACCATGACTGCTTCGAGACGGGGTTTCTCTGTGTAGTTTTGGTGCCTGTCCTGAATCTCGCTCTGCAGACCAGGCTGGCCTCGAACTCACAGAGATCCTCCTGGCTCTGCCTCCTGAGTGCGCAGTATATGTTTTTAAATCTCTCTTCTCTTTCTTTACTTCCTGTCTCAAGTCTGTATATTCTCCGGGCTGCCAGTCTCCATCCATTGCTTTACTGAAAACAGGAACTAGCTAAGCTTTAAAAAGTCGGGGAAAACAGCATCTAAACCGGAAAGGTTGAAAGGGCTTCTCTAAAAGCCACCAAAGCCAACGGTTTCCAAGTCCCTCAGAGTATAAAAAGGGACAACCCAGACCATGCCTTAAAATAAGAATCCGCATCACCGTGTTTACTCCCAAAGCAGAAACCGTGGAAAGGGACCTAGACGCCTACCTGCATAAGTGCCCTAGGTGATGTAAACAACTCTTAACTCCCAAAGCAGAAACCGTGGAAAGGGACCTAGACGCCTACCTGCATAAGTGCCCTAGGTGATGTAAACAACTCTGCGGCCCTTTTATGGGTAAGGAGAGGAAGCACCAAGCCGTCGCCACTAGGCTGTCTGCCCCCAAGGTCTTTAAAGGTCTCTGCTACGCTATTTTTAGCAGGGGGAGTGGCCGACGCCCTGCTTTCCCGGGGTTCCTTGCTTTCCCGGGGTTCATCGCGGTTCCCTCTCGGCCAGAAACGCCCTGCACTTCTAGAAAGCGCCTATCGGCAAAAGTCAGCTGCGGATGCCCAGTTGCACCTCCAGGAGCGCACACCCACCCTGGGGGCGGGTCCCTCCTCCCCGGGGGCGGAGCATCCTCAGGCCACGCCCCAGGCCGCACACCGCCCAGGCGTTCCCGGAAGCTGATGCGCTGGCCCTGGTGGAGCTGATTGGCTGGGGGCAGCCAGGGGCATCGCGCGGGTTTTTCCGGAGTTGGGTTCGGGCTGAGTTTGCATTCTGAGAGCATGGCCGGGCCGTGCGTGCACCTGCGCGAGCTGCGGGGCCCCCTGCACCCCGACAAGGACGACACCGAGGAGGAGTACGTGCAGGAGGAGGACGGGGACCGGGACTCGGAGTTCGTGGACGCCGAGGAGCTCTGCAGCGGCGGCATCCAGGCGGGCAGCCTGCCGGGGCGCGCCCGAGGTGAGCGAGTGCCGCCGGGCGGGTGTGCCGGGTGCACCGACGGACTTTCGGTTCTGATCGGCGGCGGGGAGTGGGGGTGGGACAGACAGGGGCACAGGCGGAGACAGACGCGGGACAGACGGGGGTGCAGACGAGGGGATAGACGGAGGACAGACGGGAGACAGACGGGGGCACAGGCGGGGACCGACGGGAGGACAGACGGGGGGGAGAGAACAGGCGGGGGACAGACGGGGGGACAGGCGGGGACGGGAGGGGGACAGACGGGGGGGAGAGAACAGGCGGGGGACAGATAGGGGACAGGCGGGGGACAGACGGGGGGACCGGCTGGGGACAGACAGGACAAGCGGGGACAGACGGGGAGCACAGGCGGGGACAGACAGGGACAGATAGGGAGAGGGACAGGGACAGAGACAGACGGGGGACAGATGGCGGGACAGGCTGGGGGGGCAGGGACAGACGTGGGACAGACTGGAGGACAGGTGGGGGTGGCAGGTGGAGGAACAGGTGGACAGGCGGACCTGTGTCCTGGCGCAGCGGCCTCACGGTCCTTACCATGAAGCAGTGAGTGGTAGCAGCAGTGACTGGCATATCTGTGAGTCAAGCTTCCTCTTTACAATGTTTACAGTTGTTGGAGGTAGTTTGACAGTCGGGGAAGTAGATGTGGTGCCCGGATTCCCACCCAGAAACTTTGATTATGCTGCCCTGCCTGAATCAAAGATGGTGTTGTTCCTTAGTAACTTTGAGAAAACGCGCACACACACACACACACACACACACACACCCTACACACACTTTCATGCACATACACACATATACACACACTTACAAATACAAATATACATACACAATACACACACACACCCCTACACACACTTTCATGCACATACACACATATACACACACTTACAAATACAAATATACATACACAATACACACACACACACACACACACACCCCTACACACACTTTCATGCACATACACACATATACACACACTTACAAATACAAATATACATACACAATACACATACCCACATACATACACGCATGCCCATATATTCACTCATACACATACGTACACACATGCACACACATTCACACATACACATGCATACACACACACACACACACACACACACACACACACACACACGCTTGCACGGTCTCGTACAATAACAGCTGCTGACCACGTGTGGCCACAGACATTACCAATGAAACACAGCCAGTGCCAGTGAGGAGCTACTGCATTTTAAGTATGACTGAATTTGAACTCAAAACACACAGAATGACATGTTGGCGGAAGTGCAGCCGGCTCTCCTGGCCGGAGCATTTGGCCCTGGGACACCCCAGGGAGAGAAGGTGATGACGTCACCACCCCGGTGGAAATACCCCTCATGACTTAGGCAGCTGTTCTCTGATCAGAGAAGCAGGCACATTTCGTGCTGAGACGGAACACCACACATGGAGGAGAGACATACATGTGATTCATGCTGGAGAAGTGAGCTGAGCTCTGCGTAAACGTAGGGACCGGCCAGGAGAGGCGAGCGCAGCCGAGAGAGCTGAACACCCTCATGCCAAGGGAGGCATCCTGGCAACTTTAAAGCCCCACATAGAGGCCGGTATTAGCCGAGGCGATGGTAGCAGGCAGACTGGATTTCAAAGAGCAAATCCACGCGTGCACCGTGCTTGCCTCCAGAATGTGCAGGTGGAGCCGCGTCCTTGTTGTAGACAGGGTGTCGGAGAAACAGGCAGGCAGAGCGAAGTGTTGGAGGTAGCGGGTAGAGATGTCTGCGTGGATGGGTGAGGGGATCAGAGAGAGGTACATATTGGCGGAGACGTTTGCAAATTTCCTGTTCTCTTTATCTCCATCTTCCCCCCTCTTCTCTAGTTTCTATTCCCGACGAACTCACTAACGAGCGGTGCACCGTGAGAGGGCGGTTCCCCCTCCTGGGTCCTTGGTGGCACGTGAAGGTTTCTGTTGTAAAGCCTGTGCGGTCCAAGATCTACCAAGCTCAAGGGTTTCCATCCTACTTTTTACAGTCCGACATGTCGCCACCCACTCAAAAAAATATCTGTTCGCTTTTCCTTAAAGAGTGTGGGTACGAGCGCAGAGATGAGTTTTTAAAATGGGTAGAGAGAGTGTCAAGCTTTGAAAAGCTAAACTTTGAAAATCTGCCGGAAACATTAAGATGTTTCGACAGAGAGCCTGGAGAGAAAAATATAAAAACATCTACTGAGACTGAGCAGGATGTGAGGAGATTGCCTGTGGAGGAATCATGTAAGTATGTTTTTTATCGGTGAGTTTTTGGGTCGTTGAGACGCTGAATGACTGAAGTGTTACAGCTGTTAATTCCTGCCGTATCTTGCATAGGACAAACTGAGCCTCTCTGATCAGAAAATCTGAAGTGCTCCATAATGTAAAACTTTCTGAGCATGGGCATGATACTATAGGTGACATTTTCTCATTCATATGCATGAACTCTGTCTCATCCACAAAATTATTAAAATATTTTTACAGTGTTATTTTCAGCCTGTGTGTTTTAAGGTGCATATGAAAAGTAAACAGGTTGTATATTTAGGCTTGGATCCCATCCCCAAGCCTTCTTATAGGCCAATATTCTAGATTATGAAAGAAAAAAAAAGTCTCCGAATATTTCTCCCGAGCATTTCAGATCAAGGACACAAAAAAATTTGCCCACAGCTTGCAGGCCACATGTGACCAGGGATAGTTATGAATGTGGCCCAAGGTGAAGTCACTGTACTAAAGACTGAAGATTTATTTATTTATTTGTGGCTCAGTTTGGTTTTCAGTGGTGAACTTCTTAGGTGACAGTGTGTTACAGTGTCAACAGTTTGAGTATGCCTGGGTCCTCTTTGAAGTCAGTTTGATGAAAATGTTACATTGAATTTCGTGTTCCTCCCCTGCAGCATGCAAGGATTCTAGTCAGTGATCTACTTGATCCTGGAGGGTCCACCTTAAAACTGTGATTCTGTCTCTAGACTTTTGAGTTCATGGAGTCATTAAGCACCAAAGCTACACAGAGAAACCCTGTCTCAAAAAAAAACAAAACAAAAAAGAAGACTGAAGAGAAAGGAAAGCTGTGGAATAATCTACTTTAGAGATATTTCAATTCTGAATGAGTTAAAATAGCATTAAAATATGGCTTTCTATCTGGACGTCTATATGCAGAAGACATTTTCTTTCTTAGTGAAATCAAATGAATTTTGTATCACACCAAAATGACTTCGAGGGCAAAAGAATCAGGGTTACAATTGGGAAAATAATTGTAAAGGTTAATGCGTAAATGATTTATTTTTGTGCTTAGTTTTAAATTTACCCTTATAGGATGCATTAGAGGGTTTTTTTTATGATTATATTGCAAGCAAAACAATAAAGGACAGAAAGTTTGGTGCTCGTAACGAAGAAACCATCTTGGTAGAAATAATTCTATTAACTTCCATTTCTACCAAGGTGGTTTCTACCAAGTTAATAATTCTATTAACTTTCTTAGTGCTTCAGGTAAATGGAGTAATCTTTCTGACTTAGGCGTCTTCAGCTGGTTGTGTTAAGAGAAAAGTCTCCCAGTCTAGGCTCACGGTATGTCTTGCTTTGTTCTTTCTTGACCTCCCGCAGTCCCGTTTGTGTGTGTGATGACAGCTTTGAAGTTCCCAAAAGTCATGGAATTCCTTCCAACTCTTTTTCCTCGGCACTTTCGAAGGCTCATCAGCTCAAGTTCTGAAGAGGTGTTGCAAAGGATAGAAGAAGCCTTGGGGACACATCCGTGGAAGCTCGGGTTCCGTAGGGTAAGTCAGACATTTATTGTTCAGCATTCAGTAATCTTGGATAAGGCAGAGTTCTTCAAATGTGGCCACGTTTGTATTTCTTTCTGCTGAGAATATATGTGGATTTAGGGTTGGATTTTTTTCCCTGAGTGTCATAGGTCAACATAAACGTCTTAGGTCTATAATTCTGACACGACTATAAAGTCAATAAATAATGAAGTCGACTGATTAATAAACAGAAACCAACACAGCAAGATGTATGCCGTTCAGATTATCACTATTAATTTTACCATGTAATGCATTATGATGTGACATGCTTTTCTGTCACTCACTTGTCATTGTGTCAGTCTCGTGGAAGACAAAAGTTCTTTGGGATTTATTGAGTCATTTGCTCTGCAGTATAGTCTCTCATATCCCTGTGTGACTATTGAGGACTTAAATATTCCCAGGGTGCATCAAGCTGCTGTCTGCTTGTTACTTGGTACAATAACACCATGTAAGTCCGTACTTGTCCTTCTTGTCAGAGATGAAGAGTTGAAATGGCACTTGTAGGCCTGAATGGTTTTAGAGTGAATGTGGTCCTTAAATCTTGGTAGCTGTAATGTGGCTTTCCAAATGAAAACACAACTGATTAAGTTTAACCATCTCCAGTATGAGAAGTAAGTAATACTGACTCCCAACCCAGCATGGAAGTAGAGATGTTCCTTGATGGAACATCTTCTCCAGAAAGGCCCTGACATAGAGGCAGCAGAGGAAGGTGAGGCAGGAATTACCCGTGATATGATCCATCATGCATCAGGGCTCAGGTCTTTCCTCACCTCCATAAGTCTTATTTGTATTCAGTCTCTCTTGGGGAATTTAAGCATAGCTCACTTACTTCTGCGTGCTAATCTGTCCTTCACTGAAGGACACCCATCTTAGGAGTTTAAAGCCCATTCTAATGGTATCATTAGTGTGGTCTTGTTTGACATTTGTGACCTCTTTGAAGGGTACTGTTTGCAAAGGTCATCCCATTCTGAGCCGATGGGGACTTCAGTGTTTGACTTTTCAGGGGACTCTAGGCAGTAGAGGCCTTAGGAAGGGCGTCTCCAGGAGAATGATGGAGCCGAAAGATAATGTAGTGAAGGGTCTCCTTTGTAGTATTTGGGAAGAATTACTGATAGACACATGGACATCCCAGCAAGCCAAGAAAGTGAGGCAGCTGCTCACTTCCCAGTGCCTGCAAAGACCCCTACAAAAGTGTCGTCCATACAGGAAGCCTCTCCGCTGTGAATCTTACTTACACATTACATGATTCACACTGACTTAATTGGACTGGTTGATTAAATGTCTCTTTCCACAGACAAGAACCCCGCATCGAGATGATGGCACACAGTCTTCTAAAGCCTTTCCGTAGTAGAGACTTAATAATTGTCGTCTTAAGGGGCTTTTAAAAAGTCAATGAAAAGGGTCAGTAATACCTGCCTTCCAAAGTCATTTCTGGAAGAAGAAACTGTTAGTGATGTTGTCTTTAGGAGACCTGGGGAAGAAAAAATAAATCAGGAAATTCCTGTGTGTGTGTGTGTGTGTAGCCATGTAGCTTGTTTGACAATGTTTGAAATGGTGATTTGAAATTTACACCTATATAAATATAATATATTATATTATGTAATATATATAAATATAATTTATATATAAATATATATTATATATAATAAATATATATAAATATAAGGCAGTTAAAAACATTAACGATGTACCATATGACCTTTCCTCCAAATTCTGTGCAAATACCTCTTTTCCAGAGCTTGAAAATGCTTAAGGTAACACAGTTTCAGCTAGAGTTATCATGTCCATCACTATGTATACTTTGTGTGTGGCCTTCTGATCTCTGTTTTCCTACAGGTAACCTACCGGCAGATGAAGCTTCTGAGCTGCGAGGCCAGCTGGACGGCGTTCAGTCAGTGTCCCTCTCTCCTCCAGCTGATGACTCCCCTGCAGAGGAACGCGTTGGTCGTCTACGCTAAGCTGAAGCAGACGTGTCGAGAAGACGGGCACACGTGTGTTGAAGTAGAAGCCTTAACTTCGGCGGTGGGACAGTACATGTCTTTCCAGGAAGCATGCGAATCTCTGGAGTTTATGAAGGACCTTGACGTGGTGACCTACGAGAAGGACTGTGTCTTCCTCTCTGAGCTGTACCAGGCCGAGCAAGGCATCGCCTCCTCCATCTGTGACCTGATCAACAGATCCCCCTGGCATTTGCAAGTGGACGTGAAGAAAGTTCTGGCGTCCATTCGCAACGGGAAGCCCGAATATTCAGGAAGTGCGGAAGGAAGTGAGCCGGATGAGATGGAGTTAGCACAGGGCGAGAGTGTTTCAGACCCACAGGACGGCGGGGACCACGTTAGGAGTGATGGGGAACACGAAATGAGTGCAGAGATCAGGGGTGTCCCACTGGATCCAGATCAGGTGGTCGCGCTGGAAACGATTTGCGCCAAGGCTGTGACCGTCCTCAGCGGGAAGGGTGGCTGCGGGAAGACGACCATCGTTAGCCATCTTTTTAAGCACGTGGAGCAGCTGGAAGAAAGAGAAGTAGAGCAAGCTTGCAAAGATTTTGAGCTGGATGGGGATGCCTCAGAAGAATGGCTTGCCTTCCCTAAGCAGAGCCCGGCAGCGGTGGACAAGGCTATAGAAGTTTTGCTCACAGCGCCTACCGGGAAAGCGGCTAGTTTACTGAGGCAGAAAACTGATCTTCCCGCTTACACGCTGTATCAGGTAAAACCTTTGACGTTTCTGTGAGTAGATAGACAAAACACTTCCCTAAAGACATCTTTGCCTCTCACTCGGAAGTAACCAGCTTGTAAGTTTTTCCTTCCTTTTATTTTCACGCCGGAGATGAAACTCAAGGTCTTGTGCGTGCCAGGCAGGCGCTTGGCTGCTGACTTACATTCCCAGACTCCATAGTTTGTAAGGCCCTCTCCCAGTGGGGGTTTTACACTTTCATTGGTTAGTACAGCATCTGCCTGCCTCATGCTACCCCCTCACATCCCTTCCCTGCACCATGTGGGGCCTTCCCAGGAGCCTTTGCTGCCTGGGTCCTCTGGACTTGTGCTATAACTGAGCAAAAGTTTTCCCTCCACTGCTTGGGACTGTTGCTCAAGGTCCCAAAGCTGAGATTCATATCACTTAATTGCAGCTGGGATAGAGTCCAACCTCTTTCCCACTGTCCCCTGAGCCTCCCCCAGCTCAGGTTTGATGAGCACAGGACCCAGATGTTTAAACACCATGTTGGATACATCCGGCCAGGCCAGTTCCTCCTTCACGATATTTTCTCTAAGCTGTTCCTCAAGGATGTGGACTGACTCAGCCCTTCTGTGGGTGTTGCTGGCTCACTCCGCTTCTCTCTGCAGCCTTGTTTGGATGACCTCAGCCATGATCGGGGTGAAATCCAGCTGGGAAGGAGGTGCCTGGTGGCTTCAAGCTCTGGAAGGCACATAAGTCACCCTTTCTGGCTCTTCTGCCCTCTCTGTTAACACCTAGACATCAGTTAAGTTAAACTACACACTGTTGTGAACAGTGTTGACTCAATCTCACCTTATTTCATCCAGTCCCGCTGGGGATGTTCACTTTTTTTTTTTACAAGATATCGATGCTGCATAGGCCACCTCCCCGTCTGTCACTTGATGGCTGTCTCTGTCATCAGATCAGCTTTTGAAGTATCCCAGTACTCATCGACAGGATTCGATACTTGCCTCCGAGCTCTTCTCCCGTGGCTAACAGAGCTTACCGTTCTTGTTAAATGTCTCCTGGGTCCTTATTCTGTAGCAGCTGATCATTTAGATCAGTTCTGCCCAGGACAGCCTGTCTGTAACTTCCCCAATTTGTGGTGAGAATGGATGGACACAGGCTCCGAAAGTAAACTGGGAGACTGTGTCCTTCATTGGGATGTTCTTGTCATGAAGAAATGTCGGTGGCATTGAAGTATATGCCTAATGATGTAGTTTAATTCCCTGTACCATATTTCTTTGTTTTCTTTTTTTTGGGGGGGGGCCGTTTTTTGAGATAGGGTTTCTCTGTGTAGCTTTGCGCCTTTCCTGGAACTCACTCTGTAGCCCAGGCTGGCCTCGAACTCACAGAGATGCGCCTGGCTCTGCCTCTCGAGTGCTGGGATTAAAGGCATGCGCCACCACTGCCTGGCCCATATTTATTTCTTAAGAGGACTAGTTTCAAGCATGTCCCCATTCCCTGGAGTGCTGGAGATGGGGGAAAAATCCTCTCTTGTAGAATGAAAGCCCTGTGGAGCTCAGCACTTTGTTCTCTGCTATTTCGTTATCTTTTCCTTCTGGCCAGTAGTCACCTATCAATGATTGGAAATGATTTGATATGGTTGCAAGAATGAGTACTTTACTCGATAATAGTGTAAAGAGTTGGGAGGGCAGAGTCCCGAAAATGCGTGTTATGCATGTTATAAAGGATTCTAAAGCGCTTTGGAGGCTCAGGGGAGGAAAAGAGCATTTTATTTAGGGGGAAAGCTTTCCAGATGCATTGGGGGGAATGTTCATAGTGTGTAGAAGGCTTGGGATGAAGTCTGTACATTGTAGACTAATAGAAAGGAACCTAAAGGATGGGAGTTTGAGCTTTAACGGTGGTATTTTGCTATTACCTCACTAAATCATCTATATTTTAAAAATAATCACTATAAATACCGTTGGTAGCTGAATTGTTCTTAGTGGTGATTTTGTTGTGGTTTTCCAGTGTAGTGGTCAGAGGTTTGGAATACTTGAAACTTAGTAAGCAGAAAAAGCATTGGAGTGTTTTAGAAAGCCAAGAGGTTTATTGAGTGAAAAGAAATAGAGAAGTTTCTCCATCGAGAACAATGGGAGAAGTGTTTTGTTTTTTGTTTTTGCAAAGGGAACTGTGATTGTAACTTATTTATTAAGTTAAACCCAAGACTCACTGGGAAACCATTTTTTTTTTTAACTATTTGAGCCTTTTACTGATTTTTTTTTAATTCATCTTTTTTGTTCATTCATCCCTCTTTATGGTATGTTCTTTCTGTTTTTTGCCTGTTCCTTATGTTTTTATACTCCCCTCACCTGTCACAAAGGCTTTACTTTTAAAACCATGTGCTTGTTAATTCTTAACCTGATTTTGTTTTTATATGTATACTTTACTTATAGGTCAGTTATAGCTTTTATTTTTGGAAGAAACATATAGTAGACAAGCCATGGAAATTCTCTACAGTTCGAGTTCTGGTCGTGGACGAAGGGAGTTTGGTGTCTGTCGGAATCTTCAATTCAGTTTTAAAGTTGCTGTGTGAGCACGCCAAGCTTTCGAAGCTTATAATCCTTGGTAAGTTAAAATACTGAGAGAATCTGCACGTTCTGCGGATTCAAAGCACTGTGGGTGCTGTGTTGTGGATGCTACTCCAGGCTTCGGCTTGTTGGAGGTGGGAAGCCATTCTCACAGCCCATTCCAAAGCCTGCCTGTTATCCTCACCAGCCTGGATGAGTCTTCTGGTCAGTGTATCAGCCGGCTTGGATGAATGGGAAAGGGTGCTGTAAGTTACTGAGTAATGGCTATTAAAATAGTAAAAATGTCAGAGTCAGAATAAATCAGGATATAGATCATTTGGAAATAATAAAAAGTCTGAATTATAGACCACTTTACAGTAATTTTATGATTCTAAGCTAATAATTCAAATTAGGCCTCGCCAGCCTCCTAATCTGATGAGGTTTAGTCAGATTCTGTAGGGTTTTAGTGATCAGTTGGTTCTGGGTTTTAATTGTAATGGGATCGTATATAAATGGCATTTATTTTAGGTGTTTGGGGGTATTTGATTAGCAGATGACTCTGTTAAAGTCTTAGCATTCTCTCGGTTCTCACCCTGTATATAGTTTTTATTTTCCTCTGGAGTTTGATTTTTGCATCGTACTAAGATTATCGGTTGTCTAAGGCACTGTCATTTGGCCGCTAGACCTGGTCTGTTTTCACCTCGATTCAGCTCATCTATTTTATGTGTCCTAGGCTTGCTTTATGCAGTTGAACCGTGGCTTCCCCAGGTCCCGTATCACAATGAGGCAGAGTGGATCAGTGAGCGCATGCGACATGTCTGAGTTCCGATTTTTAAACATAGTCTGATGTGTATGTTCCTAACGGTTTTCCAGGGTCACAGTTATGAAGGAGATCAGTTAAAAATTTGTCACCTTTTTGTGTTTTCACACACATTTTTATGTCATATGCAACTTAATTTGGTTTAAAAACATTTAGTATTTATGTGCATGTAATGTTTGTATTGAGAATTCATTTTTATTGAGAATTTTATACATTGTATTTTGATCACATCCACCCTCCATTCCTTCTCTTAATTCCTCCCAGGATATTTAATATTCTCAAATAATTTATGTAATGATGTCAGAGGCTTTTCTTTTTTTTTTTTCTGGTTTTTCGAGACAGGGTTTCTCTGTGTAGTCTTGGTGCCTGTCCTGAATCTCGCTCTGTAGACCAAGCTGACCTCAGACTCACAGATATTTGTCTGGCTCTGCCTCCCAAGTGATGGGATTAAGGGCATGCGCCACTGCCACCTGGCCAAGAGGCTTTTTTTCTTAGTCACAAGAAGTCTACAATTATTCTCTCTCTAAATCGGCAGAACAAAAATAATCCCCAAATTTTAGAATCCTAGGTAAATAAAATCTTCTTCATGCCCTTTTCCCTTTAGGTGATATTAGACAGTTACCCAGTATCGAACCTGGCAACATGCTGCAGGATGTTTTTGAGACTCTTAAGGCAAGAGGGTGTGCCATTGAACTGAAGACAAACCACAGATCAGAGTCGCAGCTGATTGTGGATAACGCCACAAGGTATAGTGAAGTCCCTGTGTTTTGTCTCTGTTGTATTAGGAATAAAGGGTTGTTTGTTTGTATGAATCAGAGTGACCTAGTACAATGCATTTATTCTGTCCTTTTAGTAAACCCATTCTGTCCCCTTAGCATGTGCCTCTTGCCACAGCTAGAGAACCAAAGTTAATATCTTTCACGACTGGTCCAGCATAGACTATTGTTCACATTTAGGCATGGAGGTATTTCTTGACTTTAAAAGTACGTACGTCTGGTTCGTTGAAACTGTGGGTTCCATATCTATGTGGACAGCTAACCAGAGGTTAAAATATTTGAAGAAATTGCATGTGCACTGAATGTGTACAGATTCTTTGCTGGGTTATCTTCTAAGCGCTACCCTGGAATGATCATTTACATGGCCTTCACGTGGCATTAGGTATAAATCATCTAGAGACGATCTGAAATAAATCAGAAGTTGCATGTAGGCTATATGAAATTACTGTGCCATTTTAAATAGGGGCTTGGACATCCACTAGTCGTAGGAAGATTCTGGAAGGTAATTCTGGAAGGGATAGCTGTGTGGAAATTAAAGTTATGTTAAGCTTAGAGTCTGGACTATGCCCAAGGCAACAGACTTGGAAATGAGTCTCACATTCCAAGGAGAATTGGAAAAGAAATTTCTGGTAATTTCTGTGGGAGGAAAAGCCCTAAGCAAAAAAAGTAAATGTAGGATTTGACTCTTGAGATGAGTCCTGGTGGCCCCAAGGCATCTGCTCCTCAGCGGAAGAGAGTTCTCTTCCCCAGTGTCCTTATGGAAGCCTTTGGGGTTCCTCTCAGGCCTCAGATGTTTGGTTTTTCCATATTCAGTGTGTTGGAGAGTCAGGATTATTACTGTTTTGTGACTTTGAAGAAGATATTAAAATCTACAGGTGTAATGGGACCATGGAATACTGAGAGATGGTTTCGTCCACTGGGTCAAGTTTTATCTTTAATTTTTACTCTTATATGAATTCTGTTTTTGCTATTTGTCCGTTTGCTTGGTTGTATGTCTCCAGAACCTTGAACATATCAAAGCATACTTTTGTATGCCCCGTCCACCCCGGATAGAATGGTGGGAACAGGAGGAATTGGTAGGGATGGGCTAGTTGATGTGGATTTCTGTCGAAACACCAAGAATAATTGAGTTGGATTTTAGTACTCATTTCCTATAACTTTTCTGCTTCTACCCAAAGGCTATCTCAGTTCTGATAGGTCCTTTTAAAGTCTGTCAAACCTGGGGGAAACTAAATTCAATTAGAATTCGACTTTCTCTAAAACTCGGGTGCTCTCCCTAGCAACGCATTCGGCAACCGTTTATTTAAGCTGTTGCTCCGCCATCATCTGTAGTCCATCACTATCCTCCAGTATTACTGACTGAAGGATCTCCATGACATACCAGGGGACGCGTGTTACATGTCCCGCGGCACAAGCCAAACAGGAAATCCACGTTCCCTGCTGGAAACGTCCCAACTCAACCTGAGACGTGGCCAGCAAGAGCAGCCCATTCCTTCTCCATCATTTCCTCTCCCCGCTTACTGGGGCATGGCTGAAGGTGGCCCAGAAGGGTGCTCTCTCCTCGACACCTCTGTTAAGCCTGTTCTTAGACTCAGTCAGGGAACCCACGAGAGGCCCTGTTATCACGAGGCACCTGAACGTTGCCATGTTTCCTCATGTGATTGGCTGAAAAATCCATGATAGAAAGATCAAGAGACAGAACAAGCAGGCAGCAATGGGTGCCTGGCTCAGCTGGGAAAATGGGAGCATACACACACACAGAGTACACAACACCAAACAGAAGACAAGCATGCGGTTTAACATGGAAAGGACTTCATTTAGTGCAGAGTCACTTACAGAGAAGGAGATATGGGAGCAACTGGGAGCAGACTTGCCTCTCAGGCCCCCGAGTTCTGCATCTGTGGCCCTGGGAACCCAGTAAACTTGACTCCATCTCCTATTGCTCACCTGGGAAGTGAGGCTGAGACCTGCTTCGTACGCTGTGTAGTTGGTTCCGGTTCTCAGCACGGTGCATGGTCTGTTGTGTGGTCATTTCTTTTCTGCTTCTTTTAGTTGGCTTGTAGTGGGGGCAGTGATTGCTAAATTTAATACTGAAATCTCAACAGTATTTGTAGTTTGTTGTAAAATGAATTGGCTGCTGTATATACCTGCGAGGCCTTCTGCCTCTCAGCCACTAACAGGTATGAATTATTGTAAAGGCATTAGGTTGCTTCATACACAAAGACACATTTGTGGATGGTAATGCACATATATATACAATATATATTATATTATTATATTACATCACACACACACACACACACACACACACACACACACACACACACACACATATATATATAACATGTATATCTTTATTTAAGAATCTCCAGGCGCCAGTTTCCAGAATTTGATGCAGAACTAAATATCTCTGCTAATCCCACGCTACCCATCTCCATTCAAGATAAGACATTTATTTTTGTCAGACTTCCTGAAGAGAATGGCAGTTCTCAGTCACCTAAAGAGGAACACCGAGCTAGTAAGTGTTGATATGGGCTTGCATGTAAGTATTTCAGTTTTGTGATGTTGTTAGTAAATGACTAGCTGTATGTTATTGGACGCTAAAAGTAGGTGTTGCGAAAAGTGGAGTACTGGAAATAAAGTGACTTAAGAGTTGCTTCTGGTGTTTTATCACAGCAGCAGAGATGAAAACAGAACAGTGCTGAGGTTCTTTGGGTCTTGATTTAGGTTAAAAACAGACTGAGCAAACTTTAAGACTAGCGTAAGGGTTTACTCAGGGCTGGATGAGTAAGGATTTCAGTGATTCTTCTGAGAAACTAATTGTAGTTGGCACAGTTCTCACAGACACACCCTTTGCACTCCGCCACCCCCTCGAGCATGGAAAATCGAGTCGACAGGCAGCTTCAAAAACATCCAAGTCTGTCCTCCATTGTGTGCATATCCAATCTCATTATTCATGTTAGTTTTATATAAATTGGATCATGACGTGCATATTTTGTGAGCTGGTTTTAATTAAATATGATAGCTAATGTGTATTCTCAAACAGCTTAGTTAATGTAGGTCCTATTCCAAATGAGAAAAGCAGGTGTGGACTCTTCATAGCTTGCTTTCTTTGTGACTCTGTATAGTATATCTCAAGCATCTATCATCCATCTATCTATCTATCTATCTATCTATCTATCTATCTATCTATCTATCTATTGTTTTTTGAGACAGGGTTTCTCTGTGTAGCTTTGGTTGCTGTTCTGGATCTCGCTCTGTAGACCAGGCTGGCCTTGAGCTCACAGAGATCCGCCTGGCTCTGTCTCCCAAGTCCTGGGATTAAAGGCATATGCCATCACCGCCCAGCCTCAAGCATTTTTTAAAATCTTGATACCTGTTCTATATATCAAAGGGAATGTACTTTTGTTTGAGTAAGCCAAGGTCTTCTGTAGTCCAGTGTGACTTTGAACTCCAAATCCTCCTGTCTCCACACACACAGTCCTGGGATTACAGCCCTGTGCTGTCATGCCCAGCTCGGAAGAATGTTGTTTTAAAAGAAAAAGAAGTTGTCCATTTCAGAGTGCTAGCAGAGCTTAGCTGATTGGCCATTTTAATTAAAAACTTTGTCTGGAAAATTAGTCTCTTCAGAAAATTGGGTAAATATTCCTTGGAGAGGCAAATAGCACTTTCTCATTAATAAGTTTTTGAGTAAATTGTACCCATTGTTACAAAGTGCAGAGACCCAAGACGGGATCCATAACTGGGCTAGAATTTCAGAGAGGCTAAAATCTGTATTTTAAAATCAGTAAAATGCACAGTGCCTATGGATCCGATAGACAGAGAGGAAAATGAGGTGCAGAATGGGAGACCTTTGGAAGTTTCTACTCTAGCAAGCCGGGGATGACTGGGGGTGATGTGAGGTCGGCTGTTTTCTGGAGAGTATCATTTCTTCAACGAAGGACTCTGTGAGCAACTGACTTTTTTTTTCTAGAGCAGAGCACCGTAGTGCCCCATGCTTCATCCGCTACTAGATGATACATAAAATCTTGCAATGTTCCTTTCTGCCTGTCCCCCATCTTTTTTTTTTTTTTTTTTTTTTTTTCCTTCAGGCAGGGTCTCATTGTAGCCTAGGCAGCCGTTGAATTTGCTGTAGAGCTGAGGCTGACTTTGAACTCCTTATCCCCACCCCCCGCCTCCCTCCCAGCACTAGCATAACAGGCATGTGCCACTGTGCCCAGCTGCTGCCCCAGGTTTGTTTTCATTTTTTAGTTGTTGTTGTTTTATAGATAGGGTCTCATACAGGCCAGGCTAGTCCCAAACTCAATATATATCCTTGAACTTCCCGTCTTTTGCTGGGGATCAGGTGTGGACCAGCCACCATGCCCAGTTCCTGTGGTAAGAAGCCCAGATGCCAATGCCTGAGCATGCTAGGCAGACACTCTTCCACAGACTTCATCCCGCGCTTGCTACTCCAATTTTTACTGCCGTGTGAGACATGTTAATGCTTTTTGTACAATTGCCAAGGGACTGGAGGAGACCTGCTTGTCAGTGGGACGGTGTGAAAGAGTTATAAGCGGATGACGTCATAGTCCATCCTCTGAGCGATGGAGGAGATGGCCAGCCACCTCCTTTTTGCTGCATTTGGGAAATGACTTCCACGAGCCTTATTTTCACACTCATGGATGAATGTAGTCAGTGACTGCACTACTTAACAGCTGGCGAGGCATGAGTACCACTAGGGTTCCACCTGCTGCCGGGGCTGAGGTTTTAGTGGCTGAATTGTGGGAGGGCCGGGCAGGGGAGGAAAGAGAAGGTGGAGGTAAACGTGGGGCAAATGTCGTGTTAAGCCAGTGGCCACTTTTGAGCCAACGAAGGACTATGTGAGTATATAAGCTACTATATATAGCTGGTGTCTACCAGCTAAGACTCAGCTCTGAGTACTGGTAATACGTTATGATGATAGGATGTACCATTTAAGCTTATAGATTTCAAATGCCAACCTACTACCGCTAGTACCTCAGGGGCTTACGCCTTTCTCACGTTCTTTCCACTGCCATGGCCCATCTCGAGGATGACGTAGATGTTCCCATGGTGACCTTGTATTTTACGTGGTGAGATGTTTTATGTGGACTGATTAGTAGGAGCCGCCAGCTAATTTTCCCATAGAAGTAGCATTACAATTTGGCAATTTTTCCATGTTAACCTTTTTCTCTTTGCCAGATTTATATTCTGCAGTTAAAACATTGCTTCAAGGAAAGGACTTCAAAAGTGCAAAAACATCACAATTTATTGCATTTAGAAGGTAAAACATTTATACTGTGTTAATATACTTTATCCAACTTCTAAACTTCACAACTTTTTAATGTACATTGTGTTTAGGGGGAGAAACTTGTAATTTCTCATTATTAATTCTCATTGTGAAGTATCTTTTCATTAGACATGTCAGAAGGCATTCTAAACAGGGTGGTTTTCTATCCTGCATATTTATAATTTCACAGGAAGTGTGAGCAGAACAAAACTTTATGTGAAGGCAAAAATTATAAAACACCTTTTTACAGCTGGTTGTGGTGGCACAGGCCTTTAATCTCAGCACTGGGGAGGCTGAGGTGGGTGGCTGTCTGAGTTCAAGCCCAGCCTGGTCTACAGAGCGAGTTTCAGGATGGCCAGGACTATACAGAGAAACCTTGTCTCAATAAAACAAAAAAGAAGCAAATTAAAAAAAAAATACCTTTTTCTAGAGAAAGTCCTAGAAACATCTTATGGGATCTACTGTAGCAGCAGAGGGTGTGAGTGCTAGCAAGCACAGAACCCTCAGTTCAATTCCCAGTTTTATAATAACAATAATTTAAAAAATCCAGTGGCCCAGTATATAATTGTTGATAAACGTATGACAGTGTGTAACCCGTGTTCCTGAAGTGATTCTGACTTTCATGTGTTTCAGGCAAGACTGTGACCTCATCAATGACTGCTGCTCTAAGCACTACGTAGGCCATCTCATCAAGTGAGTACCCTCCTGACTGACGCTTAGGGGACAGTCCTGCCTTGATTTGCTGTTCTTGCATTTATATGGATATGAATATTTGTCACGTAGGGCCTCATACTCAGAAGTCATACACTTTCCTCCCATTAGATGGATTCTATGTCATTAGGAATTGACTTGGACTGTGAGTAGAATAAGATGAAAAATAAGGAACGATCATTTCTCTGTGGTTTCTGGGTCGGCAGCCTCCAACGTCTTCAAGATCACGTGGAGAATAAGGAGAATTTCTAATGCTATGTGGTAGTTCCAGGAGCCTGAGCAACAGGCTGTGTGCAGAGAACACTTTTGTGAATGACCAGAGGAAAAGGAGTGTAGCTGAGCCATCGTGCTTACACATAAGAAAAGTTAATTCATACTTCTTGTGTTTGCCAGCACAGGCTCATCACTGGGGGTGTGTAAAATATAGGAACTCCTGTTACAAAAAAAAAAAAAAACCAAAAACTTTGTTGGGTAGCCCAACAGAGGATTCAAAATGCACTTGGTTGGACCCATTCATTGTGGTCCTAGTAACTATGCTCTTATCAGGTAATTTTGTCTCTCCGTTTGTGTAAACGAAACAGCTTATGTAGAAGTCCCTAAAGGGTTGAGTCAGAGCAGAATGAAAAAGAAACCTATAGTGCTTTTGCAGTGACTGGCCCAAGCCACCATTCATTGCTAGTGTTTTCACAGAACAGTGTCGTGATTACTAAAAATGGAAGTATGAGAACGCTCTCGAAGACCTGAAATTGCAGGATGTGGAGAGAGGGTGAATTTGCACGACAAGAATAAGGAAGGCTTTTGGTTTAGAAAATGGATGGGCCAGAGCAGTTACACCAACATTCCTAACTCGAGAGAGTTGAACTGGGCCATGTCACAAGGGTTCGAGGTGGCAAGAGGGTGAGCGTCATGTAAACAGGTGACAGTTAGGACAGCGTGACGTCTTGACCTTTGGAGCATGAAAGTGATGCAGAGACGTATGCGCATTATTTCCTGTCAGCTCTGAGTGGCGCTCATAGCTAAATAAAACAAAGCGGGCAGTTTCCAGGTTTTGATGACGTGTGATCACTTCCCGATACAGAGACCACGACAAGAAACTCATCTTTGCAGTTGATGATAAAATCTGTTGTACCCGGAATGCATACCTCTCAGACTTACTCCCTGACAATGACCGGGAAGCCAACGGGAAAGGCTTTGATATTGTCCCCTCTGATGCTGCCCCCTCTGATGCTGCCCCTTCTGATTTCAAAATCAAGCAGGATTTTGAAAGTAGCATTCGACTGTGCAATGGGGAAATATTTTTCATAACAGGGGTAAGTTTCGTAATAGGAAATAATGTTTGCCAGTTAGAGATTTTTTTTTTAAAGCCCTAGATTTCATCACATTAGAGATGATATTCTTGTTCAGTGTTTCTTCATTAGAAATTTTTATATATCCTCCTTTGTGATGAATATTGGTTTGTAGTTTTTGTTGTTGTTTTTCAGCAATGTCTTGTCTGGATTAATAACAGAATGCAATGGAATAATTGGGAATAGTTGAGCTGGAAAGCATTACTTTTCTTCTTTATGAAAGATACAGAAAGGAAACTTCCTGGTAGTGAGTTGGAAGTTTGGATAACAAAGGAAAAGGCAAGACACAGCCATCCTTAGTTGTAGCTTCAGCGTAGAAACTTCAGAAATTGTGCCTGTTCTTGTCTAGACCTCCTCCCAGCCTGAAAATATTCTGAAAGGGCTGTGAGGGAAAGTGTATGAAGTTCTGAGGACCGGAACTTTCTATTTCTGTTCGTTGAAATACTGAAATGTGAAGGCATTCGATGAAGTATGGATTTTAAGCCTTTTCAAGTTCTTTGTTGTTGTTATCGTTGCTTCATTCTGGGTATGGAACCCAGAGCCTCACACATACTGTCCACATGCTCTGCAACTACAATTTCAGCCCCCAAGCAAAATTCTTAATTTGCTATATAATGCTTGTGCCTTACGCTGCACCCCAAGACAGACCGTCTTTTTCACATGCATGCTTTGTCTTGGTCCCAGGATGTAACTGATATCACTTTCAAAAGAAAACGACTTCTGACCATCAATAACGAGGCTGGCTTGGAAGTGACCGTGGACTTCAGCAAACTGATGACGCATTGTCAGATAAAACACGCCTGGGCAAGGACCATTCATACTTTTCAGGTAGGAGCAGGTGTTTACAAAGTTATTTGGATACCTGGTTTATTCGTAAGTTTATCATCGGTGTAGCAGAATGCTTGGCAACAGTGGTTGCAGGGAGAGTTATCTTGGGGCTTACAGTTTGCGGGTATGGGCCCTCATGGCGGGGTGGGCAGGTACGGAGGCAGGAGCATGAGGCAGTTGGTCACGTTGCATTCATAGTCAGGAAGCAGCGAGATATGAATGCTGGCTACTTAGCTCTCTTGTCTCCTTTTTATTTAATCTGGGACCCCAGTGCAACGAATGAATGTCGCCATATTTGGAGAGGGTCTTCCCACTTCAATGAAGGCAGTCTAGAAACTCTGTCACAGAAGCGTCCAGAGATACGTCCTCTAGGTGACTCCTGATCTCATCAGCTTAACGGTCAGGGTTGACTCCAGCACCCGCCACAGCGTGACGCGCCTCACGTTGTTTTTTTTTAAATCTCTTTTGCTGTTATTAATTTTAGTTTTTTCCAGTGCCGTCCTAGCCTCTCCCTTGACATTTTGCTTTGATTCCTGAGAGCTGCTTTCTTCCAATGTAGGGCATGTACGTGACAGGTCGCTGAGCTTCCTTCCTGTTACCTTTGCTTCTGTGCACGAAAGCACAGGAGATGCCCGGCAGACATAAGCATTCTGTTCTCTTCAGTGCTCCCTCCATTTTGAGGAACTCTGACATTACCATGGCACTCGAACCCTCTGCTTCCTCCCAGCCTCTCTCTCCAGCGTGGCTTGACATGGACTGCACTAAAGTCTTTAAACTTTGACATTTTATTTATTACATATCTTTTGTGCACTATTTTTTATTTTTTAACTATTTCAATAAAATATTATTTGATGCCGGGCGGTGGTGGTGCACGCCTTTAATCCCAGCACTCGGGAGGCAGAGGCAGGTGGATCTTTGTGAGTTTGAGGCCAGCCTGGTCTACAGAGCGAGATCCAGGAAAGGCACAAAGCTACACAGAGAAACCCTGTCTCGAAAAACCAAAAAAAAAAAAAATATTATTTGATTGCTGAAGTTCTTGAACATGCCTACCCAACTTAAATTTTGTACGTATTTCTAGACATACACCCCACCTTGCTCAGAGTGACTTCTGTCTTGTATTTGATATGTGTGTTATTCTGTAAATACACACACACACACACACACACACACACACACACACACACACAATCTGTCTATCTGCCTTTCTGTCTGTCTGTGTGTGTATGAATATGTGTGTGTGTGTTTGTATATTTTCCTGTGCTTTCAAGGTTTAAGCAAAGAGTGTCATCTTACATCTTTTTTATTTTTGGTCTTATCAACTTTGTTGGTATACCTTGCTATTCTATTGTTATAAATTTGAAAGAATTTTTACAAATGTATACTTACCCTCCAATTTTGTAAACAACTCCCTTAGACAATTTTTAATCTTATTTGAGCATAACAGGTTTAGAGAAGAGATGGGAATAAATAGCACAGGATGTCCCCATATGTCCTTCACCAGCTTTCTAGAATGTCAATATTCTTTATGACAGCTTGGCAAATAACATATTTGCCAAGATTAGAACATTCCCATTACTATATCATTGCTGATGTTGAACATTACTGATGAACATTGCTGATGTTGTACTGTATTCAGAGTTCATGATCTTCCGTTTTTATTTTTTTCCTCTCCTGTTCTGGGATCTAACCATGACACCACGTCACATCGGTATAACTTACCTTTTTGCTTTAATTCTCTCCAATCTCCTAAGCTGTCAACCTTGTTATTTTCTCCACTGTTTTGAGTTACCTTCTCTGTATCTAAGAAGAAAAAGCTTCAGCTACTGGATAACCTCTTAAGTATGATTGGAACAGCTTGAGAGTGTGACTCTTCTGTTCTGTCTGCGAAACTTAACACATCTCAAACGAAAGTTAATGCTTCTGATGAGGATTTACTATTCAGATTGATTTGTGCTCAGAGAGACAATAATCAAAGGGTCTCAAAGGCTTAGTTTTAAAAGGAGAATGTCGGGGCTGGAGCCGTGACTTCATAGTTGAGGTTAAGAACGTACTGCTCTTGCAGAAGTTGGGGTTGATTCCCAGCACCCACACCGAGCAACTCACAACTGTTTCCATCTCCAAACCCAGGGAAACCACACGCCTATGTCCTCCATGGGTACCTGCACTCATGTGGACACCCCCCCCCCAATAAAAAAAAAATCTTTTAAAAAAGAACACGTTTTAAAAAAAGAATAGATTGTCATAGAACGTTTTTTGTTGATTACATGTAAACATGATTAACATTTTGGATATGTTATATAAAACCTAATAGGCTATTAAAAGTTTCCTTTTTTAACGTGACTGTCAAGACAGTTCCAATTGCACATGTGACTTGTTTTGTTTGTCTTTCTTTTGGACAGCTTATTATAGACCACCATAAGGACTTTGGTTCTTGTTCTTTGGAAAATGGGAACCAAAGGCTTCTGGCCATTCACATAAGTAGTTGAACTGTGGAATAATTAAGAGAATGGAAGTCTACAGAGTTAAGGAGATAGTATTTAAGAATTTTGACGGTTCAAATGACTCAGAAATACTTCAGGAAGCAGGTGACTGAGTTAATAGACAGTTGTGTCTTGCTTCCTGAGGTAGGTAGGTGCCATCTCAGGGTACGGAACTGGGGTCAGCCGGTGTTCAGCTGACCAGCATTGATACACGTTTGTCATCATCAGTCATTTAGTAAAGCACCCAAGACAGAAGTGGGCCCTAGTGGGTGGGATCCGCCTTCTCGTAGCGCACCAGCCCGTGGTAGAGCATAGAAGGGAGAGCATCTAGGTGGAGACCACAAAGCCAGTGCTTGTGGGGATAATAAAGGAAAAGACAGATGAGAATGGAGAGGACTCGGGCATGGATGGCCCTTGAAGGACCTCGGGAGCCCTTGGAGGCTCAGGAGCCATGGGAGGGGTTGTAAGTGGAGTCCGGTGTGATTCGGCCCGCAGTGCCCACGAATACCACTGCGGCTGCTGTGCGGAGGATGCATGGGGTCAAGTGTGCACAGGACACCGATAGGACTATTTCTTTTTTCCCTCGATGTGATTGGTGTTTGAGAATTAGGTAAGAGGAGGGAGACGTTTACATGTGTGGGAATACATGACGTAAGGTCGAAGGGGAAGAGGTGGAGTCCATCTAAGATGCTGGTAGTGTTTATATAATCGAGGACCGTTTAAGTTCGTTTCTCCCAGAGGCCGAGGAGACGGGTGAGCTTCTATGAAGAGCCGCTTTGCACCAGGCTCTCTTCTTTACAGCCCTGTTTGTCAGCTGTCCCCTCATAGCTCACCTTTGCGCAGGGCAGGTGTGGAGAGCGGTTCACACACTCCGTCCTCTGTCGGTTAGTGTGTGCTGCTATGAAAATGTCCGGACTGAACGTAGCCCCAAACATGAAATTGCTTTCTGGTGCTTACACAGAGACATTGAGAGTTTTCCTTCCCATGTCCTTGGTTTGCTAAACTTAGAAACCCGGGTCGTTGTTCTCTTTTCCTTATGTTGATGAAATAAATGATGTAACACTGACATAACACAGGAGTAAAAGAAAATCCGCGGGTCAGCCGTTTAGAGACAGCTAAGTACAATTTCAATACTTTCCAGAAATAGGTTTGTGTGTGTGTGTGTGTGTGTGTGTGTGTGTGTGTGTGTGTGTTTGTACAAGTGCACATGTGCATGTGTGCACGTGGAGGTCAGAGGGCAACCTCAGGCGTGGTTCCTCAGGGGCTCTTTTCAGTGTTTGTTGAAACAGGGTCTCTCATTGGTCTGATTTTGCCATAAAGTTAGGATGGCTTCACCAGGCTTCAGAGATCTGCCTGTCTCCGCCTCCCATCTCACTGTGACTGAAATTACAAGGACACACCTCCGAGTCTTCCTTTTTTAAGCATAGTTTCTGGAAATGGAACTCACGTCTCTGTGTGAGGAAGGTGCTCTACCTGGGAGCCGTCTCTCAAGCCTTTATGCTATGTAGTCCGTTACACACGTAGGTTGTCTTTATGTGGGGCGATCAGGGTTCTTGTTTTAATATAATTCAGATATAATTCATATATAATTATATATAGTATCCATTTAGAAATGCTTTATGTATTTGTGTATGCACGTACCTATGTGTATGTGTCTGTGTGCTCATGTGTGTGTGTGTGTGTGTGTGTGTGTGTGTGTGTGTGTGTGAGATGCACTCATGCATGTGTGAGCACATGTGTGTGGAAGCCCAAGGTTAATGTCAGGTGCCCTCACTAGCTCCTCACCTGTTCTTTGAGACTCTAATTAAACCTGGAGCTTGCCAATCTGGACAGCAAGTCCTGGAGAATCTCTTGTCTCCGCCTCACGAGCACTGGGGTTCTAGGTGTAAATTACTTGGATTTACTTATTTATTTGCTTATTATGTGTTTATCTATTTATTTATTATTTTTTCATATGGATTCTAGGGATCCAGACCAGATTCTTAAGCTTGTGACCAGCATTCTACTGGTAGAGCCATTTTTTTCCAGCCAATCTCCCTCTCTCTCTCTCTCTCTCTCTCTCTCTCTCTCTCTCTCTCTCTCTCTCTCTCTCTCTCTCTCTCTCCCCCCCCCTCTCTGTTTCTCTCTATCTCTCTATCTCTGTGTGTGTGTGTGTGTGTGTGTTTAATGTACCTTTGATGCAGGCATATGTGGTGTCTATACATATTGACATATTCTCCTGTTATTGGCTATTTTGTGTATCTTTTTTTCTTTGCTGTTATTAGTGACTTTTTTCTTTGCTGTTATTAGTGACTTTAGTGTAACACATACCTAACCCACGTTGGTTTGTACAGTCCTTTCAAAGTCTGTGGTTAGGGAACTTGTAGAACTCTGTGTAGTCTTTGGAGTTTGTTTTAGTCACCAGAAGCCAGCTGTGACCCCGTGGAACCTAACGTTGGTAACGTATCTAGCAAACGTTGAGTTCTGAGATAATGAATAGTATGGATTCTGGAGGATGAGTGGATGGATGCAGACCCGCTGGCCAGGTGGAAGGACATGAGAGTACCACGCGGACTTCTCTCCTCTCTTAGTCTTGTGTGTGTGTCTGCTGGTGTGCATGTGCATATTTGTGTGCATGAGTGCAGATGTGCCTGTGTGGAGGTCAGAGCAGCCTTGAGCCCTTGTCCTCCACTGGTTTGAGATGAGGTCTCCTTGTTTTTCCTCTTGTGTCTGCCAGGCTTAGCTAGTGAGGCTTGAGCTGTACCTCAGGTTTTCCTGAGGGGTCTGGTTATTCAAGCACTTTCCCCCAGGGAGCCATCTTCCCAGCCTCCTGCCTGAGCCCGCCCTGCTGACTTGCCGTGCTGAGTCTCCCCACTGTTTTCACCTCCCAGGGGTCCGAGGAGAACACAGTCGCCTACGTGGTGGGGAAGGCCGGCCGCCAGCACTGGCAGCACGTCTACACTGCAGTGACCAGGGGTCGCTCCAGAGTGTACGTCATCGCGCAGGAGTCTGAGCTCAGGAGCGCCATCCGGAAGCGCAGTTTCCCCAGGAAGACGCGCCTGAAGCACTTCCTGCAGAAGCAGCTCTCCAGTGCCCATGCGTCTCCAGCAGACTTTCCATCCCAGCCTTCAAGCCCTCGACTTGGAGGAACGCCCAGCACACAGCCTCCAGCATCACCCCTCTATAGAACCCCAGACAGCAGAGCTGCCGCGGACAGCTCCGGGGGTGAGGCGTCTCCAGCCACCAAGGAGAGGTTCACCTTTGATGAAGGATGGCTGTCAACTTCTTCGAATGACATGGACACGGATGAGGAGTCAGCACAGCTTAGAGGGTCCAAAAGAACGGGCGATGGCTTCCCATGTGACGACGAAAGCCCCAGTAAATTCCGAATGGTAGGAGCGATGTTCCCCTGTGCTCACGTTTCCTTTAAATCTTGCCCTCTGCAGTGGGCCTGGACAGGACTGTCTATTTCCGTCAGGGTATCCCTGTGCCGTCAGGACCTCAAGACAGCTGGTCCCAAGTTGCTCTTCTGTGTCCACTTGGTGTTAGCTCTTTCCTCATCCATCACTGGGGGATGAACTGGTTGGTTATTACCATGGCCTGCTCATCATCCTTCTCATATACTCCACTCTGGGGTGCTCACTCAGTTCCTTTGGGTAAAGGCTCACTCACTGTGCCGTAAGTGGGCTCTTGAGGCTTCTCGGTCTAGACTAGCTCTCCCAGCACCATGGGATTTCTCACTGTCACCTTTTGGCTTCAGTCAGCCAACTGTTTTTATTGACCAATTCACTAAGGGAATCAATTTCTTTTTTTTTCTCATCTCTTCCTTTTGACTTTTATATTTTGGAGATGTAACTGTCAACAGGGTGACTAGTTGGGAGAAGGCAAAAGGGGATAATCCCAAATGATTCCTTGCCCTCTGGCTGAAGCAGTTTGAGCAAGAGCAGAGCCATTTACTGAGAGGAAAGAGACACAAATGACCTTGTTTGAGGACATCACGCGTCTTCCCCCGGCAGGCAGTAATAGTTGCTCCTCTTAGAGATGAGGGGTTTTAACTTACTTATACATATGGTTTCAAGAGAAGCTTACCGGTTGATTGATTAATGTACCTGCTACAGATTTGCTAGGTGGGGTTCAGTTGAGACAATTTCAGAGGAGCAAGTGCTGATGAACCTGCCCAGGTTCTAAAGTGTGATACTCATGACCACTGCCTGAAGAAGGTACGGGGCATATAACAGGGTCTCTAAGAGTCTGCCTGTCAAGAGTTTAACTGTGAGGTAATGGCAGATGACTGGGAGAGCTCGGTATGCAGTTGAGAGGTAGGGCTGCAGACACAGGGCAGTCAGGACGGATGGACAGAGAGTCTTCTAAAGAGACTGTCCATTTTTGATTGGAGTGGAGATCCCTAGGAACATTGTAAGTGCTTGTGAATTGAAATTTAAGGAGGTGACCTTGACCTTGATGTAATGGGTGGTGATTAGGGGAGAAACTATAAGTTCCTAGCATAAAGAAACCCTGGGTATGGACAGTGATTGGTCTAAAAGTCAGGTGCTTACAACAGGGAAGGAGGAGAGATGCTAAGGGCTGAGCTGACGGGTCCTGAAGATGAGCGAGGTATGGCTGGGGTTGAGCCAAGAATGGCACACATGTGTTTGGCCTGGGCATAGGGTGGAGCCAGGTATTAATCAGAATTAGTATTAGCGACACGTTTTGTGGGGAAACAGACTGTCCTTTTTCTTCCATGGCAATAGAAGTATCCATGGTGATTCTATACCCCGGTGCAGATGTGACATTTGATATGGCATTTCCATCTTAGTGCGACCCCCCCCCCCCCCCCAAAGTAACCTTGCAAAAGCCCTGAAGCGAGGCTTTTTGACCAGAGCAATAAAGGGACAATTCTAAAGAAAGAGCCTTCAAAAAAAATTTCTTGAGTTATATTTCTTCTCACCAACATTGGGTGAGGGTTATGATTTCGTGTGGTGGTGTACAAAGAGAAAATGGCAGTGTTACTCAGCCCCAGTTCTGAGTCTGCTGGAGCCTTCCTGCTTTGACCAAGGCCAATATTGCAGATCTGTGAACGTAAGAGTGAACTTGGGGACTGTCGTGTGCTGGCTCACGTCCTTGCCTGATGACATCAGCCCAAAGTTTGTTCGTGGAAGGGGATGATGGTCTTTCTCACAGGCTTTGCCAAAAGTATATGGCATCTACGGGAATCCCTGTAACCAAGGAAACAGAATTCGGAACGTTAGGACTGGTAAATGAGAGACTTCTATATTCCCATAATTCTAGATGAATATGTCATTTCTGAAAGAAAAATCCAATGACAAGGGCTGCTGTCCATATACCTTTCCTTCAAATTCTCATTTCTACCTACAAGCCATACCAGCATTTAAATTCTACCCATGAAGACATACATGGCTGAACTACAAGGATAAGTTTTGAGAAATGCCTTCTTAGGCCTGTTCCATTGTTGTGCCAATGTCCTCGGTGTGTGCTCACACTAGCGTAGATGGCTGTGGTTAGGGTGGCCTCTTAGTGCACAACAGTCAGCCTGAGTTGTGTGAAGGTGCCCCATATGCTCTTTGATGGGGTGAAAAAAAAATGTAAGTGGATCGATCATACTCTACATCAGTGGTTCTCAGTCTTCTTAACGCTTTTGTTGTCCCCCCCCCATAAAATTATTTTCATTGCTACTTCATTAACTGTGTTTTTGCTGTTGTTAGGAATTGTAATGTGAATATCTGTACTTTCCGATGGTCTTAGGCAACAACCCCTATGAAAGTCAGTCAACCCATAAAGGGGTCATGACCCACAGGTTGAGAACCATTGCTCTAAATAAAAAAAATAAATGCATCACCTAGAAGCTTAGTCATTGTCTAGTGCTATATACTTTCCATATCAGCAGGTTTACATCACCAACTCCACAAATCTGTGGCTACTGCATTGCACTAGTCAGTAGGAAAATTTTAGCTCTGTTTTGATCTTAGGGAACTACTATTATATTATATACGGTTCCTGATTGGCCCAAATGTCATTATGGTCTGAGTGACACTACTAAATGACTGAACCCCTCCTTGCTTTCATGCTTCCTAGTACATCAACAGCTTCGGGGCTTTAAAAAAAATTCCTGAAGGGACATGTTGACCTGATTTCTTCTTGCCTGCTTCGAAAATAGAAAATGGAAAATACAGTTGTACTTTTTGATATCTGAGTGAACACTGCTAACTTTATCAGATAAAACAATTATTTCCAGAAGATAGGTTTCTATAAAATGTACATTGTAATATAAAAAGCAAGTTAGCTAAGACAGTCATAATGGCCAAGGGAAAGTCAGCCCCTGTATTAGTCCAAGTTCCCTGGGAAACAGTCACATGCATGGTCTGTCTGTCGATCTGAGTGTCTGTCCAAGTAGACTTCGTTGGAAGGAGCCTGCTCAAGTGATGGCGGAGACCTGCAGGGGAGATTTGTAGACTCAAATGTAGACGGTGCTGTAGTGTGAGTCTTGAAAGTGGGCAGGAACTGACCTTCCTGGGGAACAAGAGTCTTTTTCCTGTTAAGGCTTTCAGATGACTGGATAATGAGGTTCACCCACCTCGCAGAGCGTAATCCACATATCAGAGTTCACTGGCTTAAATATTTTACTAAATCTTACTACAAAGGCGTGCCTTTGTAGGGACGCCTAGAATAAATCCAGGTTCCAGAAGTTCAGGCAAGTTAGTAGGAGTGGTTGATGAACCATGCCCAATCTCTAAAATGTACAGGTAACAGCATCGTGGAGATGAGTTCTATTTCTTTTCCCTTTTCCTACGATGGTAAAAACTGAGGGCCACTGGCCTCGTGGCTGCTGCTTGGGCATCACGAGAAGCAGGAAGAGTGTGATCCTGGCGCTGCCATGCTTCAGGTACCACACCAGAGCTGTCTTCATGGGTGTGCAACTTGGCAGTTGTACAGGACCGTGTGCGTAGGGACTCCTTTTCGTCTTGAAGTTCTTAATGTTTGCACAGGGATCCTTCATTATAACTCCCTGCCTTGCTCCCAAATGATATAGTAAGCCCTACCCCTTGCTCTTAGAAGTTAGATGCCTTTATTTAGGCATCACACATTTACTTCTCCATGTCAGGCCCTTAGGTACAGGGGATGCTACAGAGGGCAGGAGCAGATATGATCCTCCAAGGGGCAGATAGCCCATTGGTGGGTTGCTCAAGCCTTCAAGGATTGTGAGGCATGCATTATTTCTTCTCCAGCAGCAGTCAGGGGGGAGTGGAATTGCCCATGGTAGGCAAGGTATATTTTTATAAAATTAACTTTATTTTTCTTTTCAAACAGGTTGAACAACCCTCTCCACAAGTGTCTTCTATATTTCAGAACTTGAGGCTGAATAAACTAGCTCCTAGGCAACTTTTCGGACTCACTGACAATCAGCAAAGGATTAAGTTGGGTGTGGTGGGTCACACCGGTAATCCCAGCAGTCAGGACGCTGACAAAGGAGACTCTTGATTTCCAGGCCAGCCTGGGCAACATCCCGAGACCGACCGAGACCGACGGTGTTCGGGCAACATCACCAATGAAAACCGCTAAATAGAATTTTACTTCAGACCGTTCAAAATAATTCTCTTTCCTTTCGAGACAAAGTGAATATTTTAGCTTCCATGTTACAAGCTATGAGATGATGACTGTCAACTGGGATTTGAATTTTGGGCATTTGCCCCCAAAATAAATTTTTTTATTTGTATTTTTAAAGCTGAATTTAAAAGCAGCTATTTTAAATTCACCTGATCAAAGCAAACCATGATGCTGTCATCCTCTGTCGTCATGAGAACAGTTGACACTGGACGGAGATCATGGGGAAAGACTCTCCCGTTTTAGGGATGTTGTACATTTTGTGAGAATGCCGTGGGATGACGGTGGGTCTCCTTGGCCGGCACACCGAAGCTGTAGCAAAGGAGGACTGATTGTACCTGTTGATGTCCACACATTCAAGGGTGCTGTGTTTACCTCAGATGGGTCATTTACAAGGCCATCACTCACTCCATCCCTGTTCCTGGGACTTGGCATACTTGGGACTTTCCTTGGTTGTGCCTTTTCTAGTTGGGAGTAAGTTTTAAAATATATCTCATTGTAGGAAACCTTCCTTGTAAAGCAGATTGGTTTTTTTAAATATTTATTGCCAAGTGGTACGGTGGATTGGATGTGTCTCCCCAAACACATCTGCGGTAGTGGATGCCTAATGAAAGTCACTTTTTGCTGTGTTGACCTCTCTTGTTTTTTGTTCTTATTTTATTTTATTTTGCCACAGGATGACAAGTCCTCACCAGACGTGTACACCTGGCTCCGGGCTCACCTTGTCTTGCTTTTTGCTGTATTGCAGTTCTCGGAGAGTATGTTATTCATATATTGCCACTCTTCAACAGTTCAGGCCATAGAAACTTCTGTCAACAAAGTATTTTAGTTCATGTATGCACCTCACTTTATTTTTATACACACTGCAGTTTTCCTGTTAGATTGCTAGTATAGTACAGAGACATTTTTCTTTCTTTTCCTCTTTTGGGGGCGGCTGGGGCTTGAGCTTAGGACTCATGCCTTCGAAGCAAGTACTTAACTACTGAATTACATCTCTGGCCCTAAACATAACTCTTAAAGGTACTGGGAGGCAAACAGTAACAATCATGGAACTCTTCTGACGGTCATTGAGGGTCTAGTCTTCAGTGTCTCCAAGAGACGCCTTTGTGAGCAATAAAGTCACTATTCTGTTTACTAAGTTGGCCAGTCTGCGGTTTTTGTTTATAATAACACAAGGAGCTAAGACCACTGGTAAAATAAAAAGTTAAGTACTCGTGTGGAAGAATTCTCTACAATTAACCCACTTAACGAATACAATTCAGTGGCTTTTAGTATAGTGAAAGAATTGTGAAACTCACTACAATCAATGTCAGGGCGTTTTCATACCCCCCCACGCCCGCACCCCATTAGGCGTAGTCTACTCACGTGCTCGAGCTGACTGATTTATCCTTGTAGATTTGTCTATAACGTATAGTTCTTATAAGTGAAGTTATACAGTGTGAGGTCCTTTTGAACTTACTTCCTGAACAATGCTATTCAGATTTCACCCACATTGTATCAGTAGTACATTGGTAATGCAGCTCACTCATTACTAATACTCCTTTGTATGGCTATATTGCATGTTGAATTTATCCGTTCCTTAGTGGATTGACGGTGGTTTCTACTCTGGCTGTTACAACTAACCCCACTCCGAACGCTTGTGGTAAACATTTTTGTGTGTAGATACATATTTTCATTTCTTTGGGTTACGTCACTCGGTAGAATTGCTGGGTTATATAATAAGTCTGTCTTTAGATTCTTAAGCATTTAGTTAGCATTTGACATTGTTATCAGTAGTTATGAGAATTCTGGTTTCCCCAATATTTGTGTGTGTGTGTGTGTGTGCGCGCCCCCGCACATTCACAGTCATGTACATGAGTGTATGATGTATGTGTACAGTATATGTGTACCTGTTTGTGTTTGGGGGAGGGTGCATGCATCTCTATGAACATGAAGGAGGATGTTGAGTGTCCTGCTCCGTCACTGCCTTAATCCCTTTAGGCAGGGTCTGTCAGCTGACCAGGAACTAGGTTAGCGGGCCGGAACTTTGCCGATCCTTCCATCTCCTCAGCATCAGGGTTACAGGTATGCATGACCACATCTAGCTTTTTACATGGGTTCTGGGATTTGAACTCAGGTCTTCAGGCTTGTGCAGCAAGTGATCTTACTCTGAGCCATCTGCCCAGCCCCGTAACATTTTTGTTTTCTGTATGGTCATCATAGGAGAAGGACATGGTATTTCATTCTGATTTTGATTGGTGTTTTTCTTACAGCTAAAGACGAGGAACAGCTTTCATGTATTCACTGGTCTTTTATATGTCTTTGGAGAAAGATCTATTCCTGTCTTTTGACTTTTACATTAGGTTAGTATCAAAATCTGAGAATTCTTTTATAGTCTACATATAAGTCCTTTATAAAAAAAAAAAGACCTGCATTTTTTTCTCTGATTCTGGGAAGTTTTATGTTGAAGGACATATTTTTTTAATTCCAGCGATGTCCACTGTAGGATATTATGGCTTGTGGCTCTTTGGCAAACCATGGCCTGTCCAAAGCCATGAAGATGTATTTCTAGGTTTTTCTTCTAAGCATCTAATAGTTTTGGGACTTATGTTTAGATGTGAGGTTCGCTTTCAGTTGGCCTCTGCATGCGGTGTGAGAAAGCGGTCCTGGTTCATTCTTTTGCATGTGGCTATCCAGTTGTTTGCGCTCCGTTTCTTGAAGAGGTCTTTTTCCCCATTGAGTTGTCTCCATAGCCATGGCGAAATTTTGCCTGTGTGAGAGTGTGTTTATGACTTCTCGGTCGTATCCCACAAATCTGTGTTGGCTTGTGTGCCAGGACCGATCATGGTGACTTCATTACTGCAGACTGGAGTACTGTGAGATCTGGAATCCAGCACAAGCCCTCTAACTTGGCTGTTCTCCTTCAAGATTGTGTTAGTTGTTCTGGGTCCCTTTGGGGGTTTGTTGTTGTTTTCTTTTGCCTCACTGTGTAGCCCTGGTTGGCCTGGAACTTGCGATGTAGACCAGGCTGGCCTCTTAAGTCAGAGAGATCCTCCTGCCTCTGCCTCTAGAGTGCTGGGATTCAAGGTGTTAGCCATCATGACCTGGATCCCCTGCATTTCCATATGAATTTTAATGTTCAGTTTTTGTGAAGAAGCCAGCTGGAAATCTGGGGATTGGGCTTTAGAAAACATTTTTAGGGCTGTGGATCGTCCTCATTTTAACATTGACTCTTAGGATCTTCAAGGACATTTTTTCCATTTCTGTCCAGTTCTCTTTGTAGGTTTAGAGCATTACATCTTACATTTCTAAATTTATGTAGTTATGTTAGGTTTGCTCTTCAACAAATTATTAAATTGAAATTGTTTCCATGTGTTTGTCTGTGTACAGGTACCGGTGCACATGTGCATGTGGGGAGGCCAGAGATCAACCTCAGGTGTGCCTCAGTGGTCCTCAGATGTCCCTCAGGTGGTCCTCAGGTATGCCTCAGGTGTACCTCAGGTGGTCCTCAGGTGTGCCTAGGTGTGCCTCAGGTGTACCTCAAGTGGTCCTCAGGTGTTCCTCAGGTGTGCCTCAGTTGGGCCTCAGGTGTACCTCAGGTGGTCCTCAGGTGGTCCTCAGGTGTGCCTCAGTTGGGCCTCAGGTGTACCTCAGGTGGTCCTTAGGTGTTCCTCAGGTGTGCCTCAGTTGGGCCTCAGGTGTACCTCAGGTGGTCCTCAGGTGCCATCCACCTTATTTTTGTTTGTTTTTGAGAAAGGATTTCCTTGTTACCTGAGACAGTAAGCCCCAAGATTGACTTATTTCCACCTCCTCAGCAGAGGGATCACAAGCACGTGTTTCTCGCTGGGCTTTAAAACAAAACCTCAGAGGTGTCGTGCTTGCATGACAAACATTTCACTGTTTTCTCCTCAGCCCTTGTCTTAATTTTTAGTTGGTTCCTTGTTACTCTGCAGAAGCAAATGGTTTTTGCCTACTGGTCTTGATGAACTAGTTGGTATTGGTAGGTTTTTGGTGGATTCCTCTGAGTTTTCTGTATAAGACCATCTCATCTACAAGTAGATGTGGTTTTAATTCTTTCCTTCCAAGATGCATTTCATGTTTTTCTCTTGTCTTAACATCCTGGCTAGACGCTCTGAGCAGACTCGTAGAGAAGCGGCAAGAATGTGCATCCTTGCCCTGTTCCTGACATGGAGGCATATTTGTTGGCTGTCACTGTAATGAATCACAAGCAATTACTTTATGAAGACGAAATTCGTTTGGATTCCCAGTTCTGAAGTCTCTAACTCCAGTGATGGCGACTGGAGTTCATCATGGTAGGAGTGTGTAGAAATACAAACTCCTCACCTTATGAACCAGGAACCAAGGTGAGCATCTAGGCAGGACTGAGCCCCACATCCTCTTCAAGAGCAACGTCAGTCACTGAAAGACATCTCCCAAGGCCTGACGTCCTAAAAGTCCACAGCACTTCCCAGCAGGACCACCCTGGAGACCAGGCCTTAAACACACAGCCTTGGGCGAGGGAGAGAGTGTTCAGTGTCCAAATAGCATTGGAGGAAGAATTAAGTCTTTTACCACTGTTCTTAGCAGTGGACTGTGTGTGTGTGTGCGTGCTCTTTAAGGCCAGGATTTCTCTTCATTGCTAGTTCATTGTATGTTGTGGTTTTTTTGTTTTTGTTTTTTTTTTTTACCATGAAGGGTATTTTGTCAATTGTTTTTTCTGTTTCTATAGTGGTGACAATATAGTTTTAGCCTTCGTTATATGGCTGTGATATAATGTGCTTATTTTGCTTTTTTTTTGGATGTTAAAACAGAGATTATCTCTAGGATGCAAGAAAAGAGAAAACCTACTGTTAGTTCAGTTTGCACTGATTCAGAATGCAGTATCATACTTTTTATATTTATAATCATCAGGATATAATCAGAGGATTTTGTATCTGTAATCAGAGGAGGTGTGAGTCTGTAGTTTCCTTTTCCTGGTTTTGACATCGGGGTATACTGGCCATGCAGACCAAGGTGAGAAGCATTCCATGCTCTTCTAGTTTGTGCAGAATTGGTGTGTACTCTTCCTGAAATGTTTGGGGGGGAATTCGTAAGTGAAGCCATCTGGATTTGGCTTTCCTTTGTAGACGGTTTCAAAACTCCTGATTCCATCTCCTTGTAACTGTAGGCCTAGATTCTCTATTCTAGACGTTCTGTGTCATAGCCAGGTCTGTGTGTGTTTCAGAGGCTCAGTTTTGAGAGTTCGCATCTTGAGGAGTTGGTCTAAGTCATCTGCTGGTTAACCGGTGGCGATCAAGATAGCCCTCTACAGCCTGCTGTTCCTGTAAGGTGTGGATCAGGGATCGTCTTTCACTCCTGACTTCAATGACCCAAGAGCCCCTTCTCCCTATGGTCAGTCCTAATAGTTTAGGAAATTTGTTGAGATTTTAAAGATTTATTTTTATTATATTTAATTGCGTGTGTGCATGCATGCATGCGTGCATGTGTGCGTCTATGTGTGGGAATGTGCATATGAGTACAGATGCCTGAGGAGGCCCAGAGACATTGAATCCCCCGGGATAGTTGTCAGCTGCCTGAGCTGGAAGCTGGGAACCTTTGCAAGTGCCGAACGTGCTCTCCAGCTCTCTTATCGATATTTTGAACGTTTCATGGACCGCTCTCTGTGGCTTTTATCATGGAGAGTTTATTAACTTTCCAGTCTTATTCTTGTTTATCCTAGGAAGAGCCATTGAGGAGGGCTGTATCCTGGCTGACATGAGGGTTAGTCAGAGTTCAGAGCTCTTGGGAATGAGAGTTTGATAGTCTATCAGTCAGATTGCCTGGCGGGTGACTGTTCAGCCCATCATGTAGGAACAATTAAGGAATAAATAATTGGCATGGGGGCGGGAGTGGAGGAGTCTGTGCCTTACTATCAAGTTATGTGGAAAGGATGGTTCCCCTCGATGAACATCTCCTGCAGCATGGAGGTTGGTGGGCACAGAAGAGGGAATGGTAACTAGTAGATATAAAGCTTCTTCAACTCTGTCTTCTGACATATAGGACTCAGCTTTCATGTCGTCGAGACGATACATTAGCCTGTTTTGCCTAGGACACACTGACACAAATTATATGTAACTGGGTCTGAACATAGCACCCGGCTGACCTAGAAGTCACTCTGTGGATCATAGAGGTCTTCATGTCTCTGCGCTCGAGGGCTGGGCCTAAGGACATGTTCCTCCACACCTGGCAGGAACTAGCTTTTTATACGATGATTGTACTTTTGGGTCACAATACAAATAATTAACCTAATGCAATATTCTGCAAGCTGTCATTGGAAGAGAGCATGTCCAGAAACCCAAGATGGGGATGTGAAGCGAATGCCGTTTCCTCGCAGTGTGTTAAGACTGAAGGGTTCTCTTAACATGGCTGAGCACCTGTCTAGATGCCACCAGTTGCCAGGGCTGCACACACTTCCCACGCTGTCCTCCCTGGTTGGCAGTAATCATATAACGACACCGAAACCGGTCACTCTGTTTGAAAACTACTACCCGAGATTTCTGGGTACCCATTTTCTTTTTGTTTCTCATAGCCATTTTCTATTGATGCATTTGAATCTGGGTTCTACCTACTCTGGGTCTTTCCTATGAGGTCATTTCTCATGTGCTTTAATTGACAGGACTGGCTCTGACCACACTTCCTTTCCTTGATATTCACCTCAGCTGCCGTACAGACCTTAAGCTGCCCTGTCAACAGTACAATCAAAATATGAACAGTTGTTTGGGTTCTAAAAAAAAAAAAAAAAAAATGGAGCTTCAGTGGTGGTCATCTTCTGACGGCCATGTGTTTATAATGTGACCCTGTGCTCACTGGATGTAACTATATAAATAGGAATGTGAATTTGCAGAGCCTTGTTGTGAGTACTGATGTAGTTTTTTTAAGAGATAGCTATCATAGTTCAAGGTTACATTTTAGTTATTAATGTAAGTCTGCCTCAGAGAATGCATGCGGTGTTTCCTAAGGGCAGATGTTGCGTCCACGAGTTAGGAACTGTCATGTCCCCTAAAGTGAAGGAGGCATTGGTTTTGAAGGTGTTGCTGTGTGCAGGTGTTCTTAGCCCTTTCTTGTGTATTTAAAAGCGTATTCTGTAGGTCGTGAGCTTCGGTCTCACAGGTGGGGAAGCCAGCTGCCGGGAGGTAGGTTGCACACCACTTTATGAGTACTAGCTTGGCATCCAAACCCAGATCTGACTTCACACTCATTCATCCATAGTGACTTTCAAGTTGATGGAGACATGTCCCTCCCTTGGGGAAACTGCAGAAATGAACATCATAGAGCCCTCAGGCTGGAACTCCGAATCACAGTCAATGCACCAGACATGCAGCTCAGTTTCTTTCTTTTTTTTTTTTTTTTTATTTTGGCTTTTTAAAATCACTTGTTTATTCCATTTTGTAGAGGATTTTTTTTCCATACAAATATTTGCAACAATTTTGAATTCCCCAAAACCATACATAGACGATAAATACCATGCTATTAAAGTATTAAATTTGTACAAAAATACTTTACAGTTTAATACTTGTTTGTTACAAACAAAAATACATATTTAAGTGACTCATGATCGTTTTATTTATTTATTTTTTTCCTTAATAGGATTCTGTTCTACGCTTTCTTGCCCTGGCAGTTCTGAAATGTGTTTGAAATCATATATTTCTTTGCACAGAAAAAGATGAACCATTTATTTCCCTTAAACAAAGGACACAGTGTTTGGATGCTTTGCCTGTGCGGGTGTACTAGTGACCAAAAGGAACAGGTTTGGAAAATAGTAGTTTTGACATCCTACCATCAATATACAGCTCTATATTTTTGTTTTTTAGTATTTACCAAATAACAGTTATTAGTATAGCTACTCAAAATATCTGAACAAATGAAAACAGTTGCCCACAAACTTTAAAGCAACTGTCACAGGTGTCTTATTGCTTTGGGGGGGGGGTGGTGACTGGCAATGAGTTTTGTGAAAAATGTATTTACAAGTTCAGCAAGTGGCATGGCTCAGAACCAAAGGGAGCCGCGTGTCGTTCGTACGTGTGCCGTGTACCCCTCAGTGGACCCGTCCGCAGACAGCTGAGCGAGATGAGTTTCTGTTTGCCTACCCATAAAGTGAATCTCATGTCATTAAACTCTTCATTCTTAAATTCTTTAGTCTTGGATTTTAAAAAATAGGATCATATCACTAATTCTCAGTGTTACTACACACTTCTAATTCATTATCAGAGATGTTCAGCTATTTAAAAAAAAAAAAAATGTGTCCTTAAGGGGAAAAGAAAAAAAAAAAAACAGGTCACAAGACATATCCTGTTTGATCATCTGTTGCATAGGGAATAGCATACATCTTAGTTAAAATCATTCCTATATTTGGGCAAAACATTTACCACCACCTATTATGATCCCCTACGTGCATTGTTGCTGAAACAGTTTAAGAACACCTAATGCTATACCTGTTCCCCTCCCCCTCCGGCAGGCCTGGCAGTTCACCCATCCTAGCTCCCCGAGCCGGGCCAGCTTTATGGAAATCCAGGTTGCTTCTGTTCTTACGTTAATGACTTCATAGTGAGAAACTTATTTCATTAAGGAAATTATCAGAGAGGATACTGTCCAACGGATGTTTCTCTTTGTAAAAAGTAAGATGAATGGTAAAAAGTTTCCTCTGGTCTTAGTTGTGGGAAGGGGTGGGCTGCTTGCTACCATTGGGCCCGGCAGAGAATGACCTGCCACTTACGGTAGCGGTCACTGTCAAACAAACCTCTTCAGGTTGGGAAGGGGTGTGAACATGAGCCGTGAGGGAAGAGATTTAAAAGACCTCTGTGCTTGCGGTTAATGCCACGTGATTCTCTGTGCTTTGGCCGTCACAGAAATCTTAAAGGGATTTTTTTTTTTTTTTTAGCACCATGTAGATATTGTCTTTTGTCCCGCTTTATAAAAAGTGCTGCTATAATGTGTTAGTGGGTTCTCGTGTCTCTAGATTACCACCGTGGCTGGGCTGTTGGAAGAAAGCGCTGTTCTGTTCGCTCCAGTCTCCTGGCAGGGCCTGCTGCTCTACTGACTTCTGGGAGACCAGTGGGTTTCTGCTAATGACCAGGTCCAGCTTGTTGCCAGATTCGGCTATGAGCGGCACTACCAGGCAGCAGTCAAAATCCCTGGTCCGGACGTGGTTAACCTGCCAGGCCAAGAAGAGCCACTTTCAATGACTGTCGCAGCCACCGCTCCCGAACCCAGAGGCGAGCTGCTTAATCCCAAAGGCGGACCGTGCGGTTTGGCTACACGGTGACACGCGGTGTTCGGGTCACTATTCATCCTCTGCATCTGCCTCTTGGGAGCTGAAGAGTAAGACACCGTCCCCCTGTCCCCACACCAAGATCACCCCTCCCAAAGTCTCCTGTGGCTGAAGGTTACCCCAGTTTACAGCCGAAGAAAACAAAGCTTAGAGCAGCGAGTTGCGTTTGCTTTAGACTAGCAGTGGGAAAGGGTTCCCCAAGGATGTAGTTCCAGGCAGTCTGGCTACCATGATGTTTAGCTCCCTTGATTAAGAACGAACCCTGGGCTGGAGAGATGGCTCAGTGGTTAAGAGCACTGACTGCTCTTCCAGAGGTCCTGAGTTCAATTCCCAGCAACCGCATGGTGTCTTACAACCACCTGTCTGTAACGAGATCTAGTGCCCTCTTCTGGTCTGCAAGGACACATGCAGGCAGAATACTATATACATAATAAATAAATATTAAAAGAAAAAAGAGAAAGAACGAATCCACCCTCACCTCAACTTACACATGCTCTATGCACTCCTTTGCAATTCTCTTTCAATACCTTTTTTTGGGGGGGGTGGTTGTGGATCTTGAGAATTGAACTCCGGGTGTCACACGTGCTAGACAAACACTATGATGGAACTATATTCTCCACCCAACAACAGTACTTGTTAAGATCACCTGCATTCAATGCCCAGTCCTGGCTTCCCACTTTTTGAGGACAAGTGCTGGGCACTTAGATGAACCCCGTTTTAAACTCTGGGAACTGCAGAGTCCTCAGCCTCCGTGGCCGCTATCAGTTTACTTCTCTGGACACCTGTCTGGGCCCGAGACCACCATGCCCATGTCTCAAGCTGCTGGCTAGAGATAAACACAGAGGGGCATCTTTGCCTCTTCTCTGGCTGCTTCCTGCTCGCACTGCTCCTTCAGTGGACCACTGAGACATTTGGCCTCAAAAGTCAAAGACCCAAATCCCTGTCACTGCCCACGAAGCCAGGCTTGCTGGCTACTCTAGTACCCGAAGCCCAACTCAAGGGCGGCCATTGTTTCTCGTGACACACCCTGCTTCACTCTGCTTTGAGCCTCTTAATATTTTCCTGATGCTGCCAGAATTCCTCCACGGCTCTCCTCCCCTTCTGGCTAGATGCTCACCACGGGTAACTTGATCTAACCCCGTCCTTCCAGATACCTTTGGCCCTGGCTGGAATGTCATTTCTAAGCAACAGATCAAACTTAGGAACTTATGTCCCATAGGGATGTGCTGAAGTTATGAAAGACTGGATAGGTCTCCCTGGTCCCCTTGTGAACACCTGCTTGCCCACCATGTCCCATTCATCTATAATAATACTATATCACTTTTCTCTGTGTTGTAGGCACATGTTTATGTGTGTGTGCGCGTGTCTGTTGTGGGCACATGTTTGTGTGTGTGTTGTGGGCACATGTTCACGTGAATGTGTGTTTTTTGCAGGCAGGTACATGTGCATGCATGTGAGCATGGGTGTGGAGGTCAGTGACAAGATATCAGATGTCCTCCTCCATCGCTCTCCACCTTTTTATTGAGACAGGGTCTCCTATTGACCCCGGGGCTCAGTGGTTTGGCTTGGCCGGCTGGTCAACGAGCTCCAGACCATATCTAGGCTGAGGTTTGAGGAATGAACATTTAGATGGGAAAGGGCAGCTCAGTGTCAGAAACTTCAGGAAGCTGAAGTAGAATTCTTTTTCTTTTTTCTTTTTTTCTTTTTTTCCCAAGACAGGGTTTCTCTGTGCAGTTTTGGTGCCTGTCCTGGCTCTCGCCCTGTAGACCAGGCTGGCCTCGAACTCACAGAGATCTGCCTGCCTCTGCCTCCCAAGTGCTGTGATGAAAGGCGTGTGCCACCACCGCCTGGCTGAAATAGAATTCTTTATCTAACCGTTCACTGGGAGTGCCATAGTTCAGTGACAAGAGGGGAAGGGGAAACAAAGGGTCCAGGTATGAAGGAGAATGTGGAGGACGCTGCTGCCTGTAGGTCAGAAGCTGGGGTTCAGGACTCCCTCTGAGGCCTTACCTGTAGGAGCCTGTCATAGGGCTTCAAGCCGCCGAGATCGCCTGGCCCGGCTGGGCGGATGTTTTTGACATACACCCCTTTCTCCAGCAGGCCGTCTGCCACACTGAACCCGAAGTCCTCCATGCCGGAGTCCTTATATAAGGTCACCTGGAAAGTGTGAACACGTGAGAGCTGTCAGAGGAGGAGAAATGAGTCGCGTCTTTCTTTTTTATTGTTATTGTACCTCATCCTTTGGGGAAAAAAAAAGTGTGTGCGTGTATATTTGTGTGTGTAGGTGTGTGTGCATATGTATTGCGTGTCTCTCTGTGCATGTGTGATTTGCACGCACGTGTGCAGGCCAGACGACAAGGTCAGATGCCTCGATACTCTGATCCGTCATTCTCTGCTGTATTCTCCCGAGACAGGCTCTCTCACTGAACCTGGAACTTGCTGTTTTTCAGCAAGGCTGACTAGCCGTGCAGTCCTATCAATTCTCCTGTCTCCAAGTCAGCCCCTATCCCTTCCTGTCCCCCAACTGGTACTGGAGTTATCAACATGCACTGCCACACCTGGCTTTTACTTGGGGGCTGGGGATCCGAACTCAGGTCCTCATGCTTCCATGGCAAACACTGCTCTAACCCACTTACCCACGGATCCAACTCCCCAGACTCAGCACCGCCTCCTCCTTTCAAGTTGCAGTCATTAGGTACAGGACCTAGAGGGCAGGTTGACGTCTAATGTCTCCCTGGAGTAGCTCCCAGGTTGGGGAGAAGCCGGGGATGAGTGACGTTGAATAATAACCCTTTTCTGCTTCCCACCAGCCTGGCGCTCTGCTCACTACTGTATTCCACACCCACTCCCTTTGAACCAGTGCTCCAACTTGCACTATTTTATTTCCTGAGATACCCCACAGAGCCTCATCAACAAGCGTTTGCTAAAACACCTCCAAGCGTTCCTTGGGGACACAGCCTGACCATTTCTCTTCACTTGCCCAGGTTTTTTTTTTTTTTTTTTTTTTTTTTTAGCAGCTCAGGGTGTCTACCCTCCATGCTGTAAATGACACCCAGGCACCACACCCGAGGGCAGCTCCCCACAGCTTCCCCCCAGCCTCACTTCTCCTTCTGGTCACCTGCAAGAGGCAGTCTGAGGTGGAAAGAGCAAACCAGGTGTACACCGGCCAAAGGAATGAACAGCAGAAGTGGGATCCAAACGCACACAGAGTCTCTTCAGTCAGCACTTTACGTCCACACGGGCTAGGAGGGGGCCGCTGCTGTTTTTATTAAGGTTTACTGGGTACCCTCCAAAATCTGACCACATTTCAACAAGGATTTGGGCTTACTTCACAAACTAATCGTCACACACACACACACACACACACACACACACACACACACACACACACACAGATTTCTGTCAAACAGTAGAAACAAACAACCCCCTCAGAGCCATACAAGGCAAACATGACAGCTAGACCTTGTATAACAGGTTTAGATTTTTATATCCAATTATTCGACCGAGGAGAGTTATGGACTACTGAAAGGAAATACAAAAGTGGTCAGTTTGGGGATTTTATTTCACTCGATAGAAAGCTTTAAAGAAAAAAAGCAAGCTTTCTGGGTCAATACTATTTACCAGCCAGCTCTGTGGTTATGGTCATTTTACAGGTGATGAAATTCGATTTTATAGAGGGTAAGTAATCTGCCCAAGACCACGAAGGTAATGAATGGTGGGGTCAGGTCTGTCAGAATCCAGACACCCAGCACTTAACCAGCATACGCCACCAGCAGCCAGAATGCGTACTCTGACGCTACAGTGAAGGCATTTGTACTCATTTACATTTTTAAATGTCTTAAATTGGACAGTGTTTTGTAATTGATGGCATCTTGGGTCCTGGAATTATGGTAAGTATATAAATATCCCATCCTTCCTAGTCTCTTTCCCCCAGGCATATCCTAAAGAAAGGCTCGGAACTGAATAAGGGGTGTGTGTGTGTGTGTGTGTGTGTGTGTGTGTGTGTGCGTGTGTGTGCGCATGTGTGTAGCAGGACATTTAGACAGGAGCTCAGAGAGGGATGAAAACTTATTCAAGATCAAAGAGAAACCAAACAACAGAAAACTACTTCAAAATAAGGGTTCTGACTGCAAAGCTCTGTTCTTTTTTTTAACCACATACTGCCTTATTTAATGCATGGTTTCTTTAAAATGCTGTTTTTCTATGATGACAGTTTCTGAAGGAAGCAGAGGCAGAGATCCAGAGCCAACCACCAGGCCGAGCTCTGGGGGTCCAGTCGAAGAGAGGGAAGAGGGATTGTATCAGCAAGGGGTGTCAAGATCATGATGGGGAAATCTACAGAGACAACTGAACCAAGATCGTAGGAACTCAGGGACTTTAGACTGACAGCTGTAGAACCTGCATAGGACCGGACTAGGCCCTCTGCATACGGGAGACAGTTGTGTAGATTGGTCTGTTTGGCCCGTAGCAGTGGGATCAGGTTCTATCCCTGGTGCATGAGCTAGCTTTCTGGATCCATTGCCTACAATGGGATGCCTTGCTTAGCCTTGATGCAGGGAGGAAGGCTTGGTTCTGCCTCAACTGAATGTACCAGGCTTTGCTGACTCCCCATGGGAGGCCTTACCCTTTTGTAGGAGGTGATAGGGAGTGGGTCACAGGGGTGGAGGTCTGGAGGGAGCAGGAGGAGAGATGAGAGGGGGATCTGTGGTTGGTACATAAAATGAATTTAAAAAAATTAAATAAAAAAAGAAAAAATAGAAAATAATAAGGGAATGATAATAAATTTCTTGTACATCAAGAAAAAATACTTTATTCATTGGGTGGTATAGCTCAATGGTAGACTAGTTACTTAGGATGTCCAAGGCCCTAGGGTCCATCCCAACACTGCCAACCCTAACAACCTCCCCCTCAAATCCAAACAAACAAAAACAACACAAAAAATATTTAAGACCTTCTCTAATTATGTTTTTGTCTCAGGCCATAAGATGGGTGATATCTGCATTTATTTATTGGAGGAAGTTAAACTTTTAAAGTTTCATTTTATTTTATGTATAGGAGCATTTTGCATGCATGCATACATGTGTCCCATATAGGAGTATTTTGCATGTATGTATGTATGTGTCCCATGTGGGTGCCTGGTGCCTGCAGAAGCATAAAAAGCGTGTCAGATTCCCAGGAACTGGAGTTACAGATGGTTATGTGGGTGCTGGGAATCAAATTTGGGTCCTATGCAAGAGCTGCAGTGTTCCTAACCACTCAGCCACCTCTCAAGCCCTGGGAAAAGTTTTTTTTTTTTTTTTTTTTAAAGTGTCAGCTCCCATCTAGGCAGTCACGTTGGTGAGACTTTATATACATGACAAAGTGGACTTGGAAAAACCCATGAGGACTCATTTCTACACAAAGAACCACAAGCAACTGAGAAAAGCTGGAGAGGGAGAGGTGGTCTTCCCCAGGGAAGAGTTTGACAACTGGTAATCTCTGCCAAATGGTCAGTGCTGAAAACATACATACAGGTAACATTATATGGACTGAGTAGGTTACATTTAAGAATATGTACGTATACATATATGCATATATGCATGAGGTAATAATTAATGAGAGAAGAGGCCATGGATTTGAAGGAGAATGGGGAGGGGTGTAAGGGAGGGTTTGGAGGGAGGAAAGAGAAGGGAGAAATGTTCTTATAATAAAAAATAAGAAAAAATAAGTATCAAGTATCTTTTAAAATAAAGATGCCAGAGTGCCAGGACTCCCTCCGCCCATCACTCAGTGGCAGCAACTGTCACAAAGTACATTGACTTCAGTCACATTCATCTTTATTTTCTTGGGAGAGTATTTTCGGAGGAATGTCAGACTATAGTATGTGTCTCCAAGGAGCTGCTCATTTTCTTCTGAATTGACAGCTCTCAAATAAAGAAATGGTTAATGAGCGTCAGGAAGAATGCACAACATGACCCATTACCAGAGATGCAAATTAAAACCAGGATGAGAAGTGCCCTCAGTTAGAAGGGTCATTCTAAAAAAACAGAAAAGAGATGCTGTCAAGATTTGAGGGAAGAGGAGCCTATCATACACACTGTTGGGGGTAATGTAAATCAGTTCAGCCGCTGTATAGATCGTTAGGGAAGTTTCTCAAAAACTAAAAGTAGAATTCCATGTGACTCTACAATCCCAATGCTGGATTTTCCAAAGTAAATGAATTTATTATATCACAAATATGCATAGTCCCATGTTTATTCTAGTACTGGACACAACAGCTGAGATGTGAACCAACCAATCAGTTGCCAACCCATGAATGAATAAAGAGTGTGTGGAATATACACACTGGAAGATTATTCAGCAGTCGGAAATACATCCTATCCCTTTTGGTTATATTGATGGAACTGGAAAGCATCACCTTGAATATGTAAATCAGGCATAAACCAGACCAGTGTCTCACGGGAGCACTCACTGGTGGGAGCTGAAATGCTGATCTGAGTGAAGAAGGAGAAGAGTGGCCACGAGAACAGGGAAGGGGCCTAGGAAGGGTCAGGTAGTAGGTGTCCAGCCATAACGAGACAGGACCAATGACTTCCGGTGTTCTGTGGAGTAAGGAAAGAGTCTACAACAATGTATCATGTACTTCAAAATAATTGGAAAAGTCTGAAGGTTCTTATCACATAGAAATAATGTTTGAAGAGAAAGTGATGCTAATTATGTTGATTTGATCATCACACACTGAATACATGTATCAAACTATTGTAACAGTATCCCCCAAACATGTAAGTAGCATGTGTTAATTACTAAGTATATCATAAAAAAACTATGCTTGTTAATAGAAAATTAGACGAAGCACACACAGGGTGTAGCTATATAGAACAGAAACGTTGATAGATTTTATATAGATCCTGGATGTTATTAATTCACTGACACAAATTGGCCTTAATTATTGGCTATTTTCCAGTACCTAGCTCATCATTTCCCAAATTGTCTCAAAAAGTGTGTGCATGTGTGTGTGTGTGTGTGTGTGTGTGGTGTGTGTGTGTGTGTGTGTGTGTGTGTGTGTGTGTGTGTGCGCGCGCGCACATGTACCTGTACATGTTTCTACTTGTGAATTTGGATGTGAATGTGCCACTGTGCATGGGTACAGGTCAGAGGACCACACTGGTTGTTGATTCTCATCTTCTACTTTGTTTCTGAGATGGAGTTGCTCTGTTGTTCTCTCCTGTGTTTACCAGGATGTCTGACCCATGAGTTTCCAAGGATTCTCCTTCTACTACCCCCCCTCCCCCCGTAGGAGCAGTGGGATCACCACACCTGGCTTTATGCAGGTCTGTGGATTTGAACTCAGGTCCTCACAATTGCATGGAAAGTACTTTACCCACTGAGCCATCTTCCTCACAGCCCCACACAAGTTCATTAAATCATCAGGATCCCAACAAGGGCCACTCATTACCTTTGTGCTAGGCTCCATATTTCCTCTTGTCCAGGGCACATTCCCATCCACTTTCCCTAGTGCTACTGACTTACAGTAGCCCCCTAATCCAAGAGGGACTCCATTCCAAGACTGTGGATGTCTGAAACCATAGAGAGAGCACCCACTACTATCTACAAGAACCTTCATGGATACCTTCACAGTTAACCCAATAAGATGGTATTCGGGGTTTCTTTTCTGTTGCTGTGACTAAATGTAACTTGGAGGAGTCTATTTGGATTACAAGTTATAGACCATCATGGAGGGAAGCCAAGACAGGAACCCAAAGCAGGAGCCTGGGGGCTGGCACCAAGGCAGAGACCATGGAGGAACACTGCTACTGTCTTACTCCTAGGCTCCTCCTGTTCAGCTACCTTTCTTATATAGCTCAGGCCCACCTTCCAGGCATGGCACCATCCACAGTGGGTGCCATCCACATCAATTATCATGAGAAAATGTACTGTAGACATGTCCCCGGGCCAATCTGATGGAGGTAATTCCTCAACTAAGGTTCCCTTTTCCTGGGTGTATCAAGTTAATGACCAAGATTAGCCACCAGAGACAACTCCCTAGTCACTAACGGGCAAGATGTGTTTGGGGTATGACTATGCTGGGGAAAGGGAGGAGTCACATCTCCAGTGGGAGCATGTGAGATTTCATCATGCTACCGAGTATGGTGTAAACTTCACAATCTGAAGAACGTTTTATTCATTCTGGAGTTTTCCACTTGATTGCTCCAGACCACAGTTGGCCACAGACAATTGAAACCACAAAACGTGAGAACATGGGGTGGGGGAAGTAGCTAACTGCATCACTGCAGCCGTGCCCTCTACCTGTAGAATGTTCTGCGACGCCACACGTCACATTAAACAGAAATTAGCTCTGGTGATTGACGCAGCCAGGGTATGTGGGGAGCACAAACAGATCATAGGGGTACAGTGGCTTCCCGTGATATCACACCGCCCTATCGATCCATGTCCAGTCTCAGAGTTCACCAACAGATACCTGGGTCTGAATCAACAATTTCATTGGGGTTGTAAGGAATTACCTTTTTCTAGTACTGCCAGTTTTCCATTGCTGTGAAGAGACACCATTGACCACAGCAACTCTTATAAAGGAAACATTTCATTGGGGCTGGCCTACAGTTCAGAGCTTCAGTCCATTGTCATCATGGTGGGCAATGGCAGCAGGCAGGCATGGTGCTGGAGAAGGAGCTACCTCTTGCAGGCAACAGGAAGTGGTCTGGCTCACTGGGCATGCCTTGAGCATATAAGAGACCTCAAAGCCCGCCTCCACAGTGACACACTTCCTCCAATAAGACCACACCTACTCCAACAAGGCCACACCTCCTAGTAGTGCCACTCCCTTTGGGGGCCATTTTCTTTCAAGCCATCACATATACGTAGTAGCTAGAATTACTCTGTAAAAACAGAATTCTCCCTTCAATTAGTGTTGCCTGATTACTTGGATATACAGTTAGTACATGAAAAGCAGAATAAATGCGAATTCGATTTTAGAACATAAAAGTAATGTGCTAAGTACTTCCAGTAATGTCTCAATGAGACTTTACTTGAGGGCGGGTACTTTTGTTGTAAAGGATCAGTTGAATCTATGCAGCTTTCCATATTTGTTGTGTTCAACTGTATCAGCATTCATTTGGATGCTCAAATGCATTTGCATTTGGAAAAGATGGAGGGTCCTTCATGTTGACCGTCCTTCATGCCAACCATGATCCTTTTCCCAGGACCCGTTTGTTCTGACAGGATCTGTGTTTTCTAGCACAAGTTATCACAGGCGCATCTCGAATACTTCCTGTCCCTCTTCTGGAATCAGCTACCACACCCAATCCTTGGTTAGAAGGGGGGCTTCTACGTTTTATTCTCAAAGGGAAAAAAAGCAGAAGGTGGGAAAGGGGAGAAGGCAAAGAGCCAATAGAATGTTGATGGACTGACCCGTTTACTGGTAGGTGAAATCTCTATTCTCGAGGTCCCTGCCCATGCACTGTTCCTTGGCTCTGTGGGCATTTTATTTCTTAGTCATTTTCTTCTTTATTCTAGCCATGTTCCCCATGTGCTAGGCAGCATTCCTGTGGAGGGACTATTCCTCCCACTCCTAAGCATCAGTGTGTTCTGTTTAGCGCCATGTTACTTGAAACTTGCTACATTGTGCATCCCCATGGCTTCCCTATGATTGGCCAAGGAAGAAATAAGAAAATCAGCATTCATTTGCCCTGAGGTACCCTGAATGAGACAAGCTGAAGCTCATGATGGAAATTAGAAAGCCCACTTTGGTCTTACAGCTGAGGCATGTTTTCCAACACCATCACTCAGAACCCTTGCATTTGGAGAATGGAACTGGAGTTGCAACGGTCTTCATTGCTCAACTGGCTTTTGACTCTTAGGTATCTATAGGCCAGAACCTGGGAGGGGCTTGTGGTGGTCTGAATGAGAACGGCCCCCATAGGCTTGTAGATTAGAATACTTGTTCACCAGGGAGTGACACTATTTGAAAGGATGAGGGGGTGTGGCCTGTTGGAGGAACTACATCATTGGGCACGGGCTTTGAGGTTTCAAAAAGCCCATCTGAGAGCACTTAGGAGGCAGAGGTAGGTGGATCTCTGAGTTCAGGCCAGCCTGGTCTACAGACACCCAAGGCTATACAGAGACACCCTGTCTCCAAAAGCAAACAAAATAACAACAATAAACAACAACAACAAAAACAAAAAAACAAAATACAAAAAGCTCATTCCAAGGCGAGAGTCTCTCTCTTCCTGCTGCCTGTGGATCCAGATGTAGGACTCTCAGCTACTTCTCCAGCACCATGCCTGCCTGTCTACTGCCACATTCTCCACCATGATGACCATGGACTAAAACCTCTGAACTGTAAGCGAGGCAAATCAAATGCTGTATAAGAGTTGGCGTGGCCATGGTGTCTCTTCACAGCCACCAAACACTGACTAAGACAGTGCTCAACAGAGAGTGATACCCAAACTGCCAACGTCAACACGTTAACTGGAACACTGAGGGTGAATGTCAACAGGGTGGGCTAGTAGATAAGCTTGTGAGGTTCTGAGACCCGGTTACTGGCCAAGACCCTTTACTTTCCTGAGCCTCACACATGGTGCATCTTGATGGCAAATTGTTCAGGATGAGGGGCTACTAACTGTTCTAAAATAGAAACCAAGGTTTCTGTGGAAAGATGTCTCGAGGCTAGAAGATACTGAATTTTAATGGCCAGCTCTATCTTTCCCTTGGAGATTGCTTAGGAATAGTAAATTAACACAAATGAAGTTAATTATTTTAGACTCACATAAAAGACCCCAGAAATTAATAATATGCTGGTGGGAAACACAGGCTGGCTGCTCTCGGAATAGCCACAATAACTCATGCCACGCAGCTCTGCTTGCCTGGAGACCGCTAGTAGTAACTTGATTTGTTTCTGGGCCCCCCAACATTTCTAAGGATTCTGAGGTTTTATCCATATCTCCTCTATCCACAGCCGAAGCCTTATCCAGGCACTTTCTTACTATGATTCCTTTTGAACTTCCGATAACTCTGTGCAAGAAAATCATCCTTTCTTCTAATGAGGTCACTGAGCCTTGGAGACGTTGATGGAGTGACTCCTTTGATCTAATGCAAACACGCTAGGATCCAATACTGGAACATCAGACCTCATTTGCTGGGTGTCTTCTACCCAATCAGGATTTCTGTTTGGATATAGAATCTTCTCGCTGGCTAGGCAGCCTTTATTCATTTTCAACTGCCCAACAAACAAAAGACAATCACAATCACGTTCCCTGTAGTTCTTCTCTGGTGTGCCCTCTTGTGGCTTCCCCAGGAACATCACACATAATTCTGATCTCTGAAGATGGCTGTCTAGAAGCCGGCTGGTTTTGCCTTCTATTCTAGCCCACGACAGCAGTGTATCTTGTACAATCTCTATTCAGGGGAGGCCTCTGGGGAAACTGAGGCATTAACACAGTCGAAAGGTTTTTCTGTTCTAAAAGAGCCAATCCACCGCTTAAAACAAAACTGTGAGTTAAGGGGATAGTTCAATGGACTTGGGTCCAGTTCTGTGACTTTATTCCTGATTCGGTTGTTTCAGAGTCTCATACCTGAGCAGGAGCCATCCCAGGAGCAGGGGGGCTACCGAGATTCAAGCTGGGCCTCGTTTTACATTTTTAAGCAAGTCAACCTGCTTGTCTGAACCATGTCCTCAGGTAGAGATCGGAAAGCCCATGCCTGACGCTTTACCCGCGCAGCCAATTCATCCCCGTTCAAGGGCAACCGAGTGTAGCCTCTTGAGCAAGTCACAGTAAGTGACAGCCACCCTGGAATCAGTTCCTCGGCCCCGACAGCCTTCTTCTAGCTCAGTCTTTTGTGACAATCAAAGCAACCCCCAGTTCTCGAAGATGATGCTGATTTCCTTGGAAGCCAGGAGGCACTTGGGATTACTCCCGGCAGCCAGTACTGGGGCAGCCACGTTTCCTTTAAACAAGACATGTTTCAAGCAATGCCAGGTCTGAGGATGGGCCTACCTTACCCGCAGATCTTGGAGAAAAATAAAATAAAACATACGACTCCATCATCGTAAATTACTCTCCAGTCCAAGAGGAAGCGGATCTTGTTTAGGTCACTAGAAAGTGCCTGGTTTCCAAATAAATTGGGTCAGAAAGGCACCTGTTGCTTCCATCAGGGGAGCACCCTTGGCAGAGGAAAGAAAAGGCCAGCTGCTTCTGATATTGCCCCTGCTGTTCTTTGGCATCCTGTGGCATCGAGGGCTGGGCTGTGAGATCAGGATCCAGGATTCCGGCTCTATGTGTTGGCAATGGGGCTGACTTGGTTCTGGAGAATTTAGTCCCAACTGAGGGAGGGTGACCCTTCAGAAGGACTGTGGTGTATTAACAATTGCTTTTCTGGTTCACCACAGAGCACCTTCATAAGGCATTCAGTACACACACACACACACAACCAAATCAAAACAAAAACCAGAGTGTTCAACCCAGCCACAGGAGCTGATGGTCTCTTAGTAATGGCTTGCTACGCCTCTGGGTTGACTACTCACCTCAGCTGCTTCTGAGTTGGCTGGCTGTGTGCATGGGCACCAGCTCCCGGTGTCTCTTCTCAGAACCATCTGATGCTTGCTCATGGCACCAGCACTCTGTATATAACCTCTGCTCCCTAGACCTCGGGTCACTCTAGCCTGGCTTCTCCAGCTCGTAGGCCTTTCTAATTCCCCTCCACGTTACAGATGTCTAATTCCCTATAGACCCACATGGGCCTCCTCGATTCAGGAACCAATTGTCAGCTCTTGTCAGAGTCACATCATCCACTGATACTGAGCCTGTGGGAATCAGAGCCCAAGGTTACTGTCATTGGGGGTTGGGGAGGGCAGGGTGTGACAAGTTGGAACTGACCAGGCTCCTGCTGAGCAGACTACCAATTGTCTTGATTTAATTTCCTCATTGTGGATGGATTCCTGCAGACGGACACCAGAAAGGGCTTCAGACAGGAAGGTTTACTAAACCCCATCTTAGAGAAAAACTCAAGCCCTTGGCTACACTGTTACGCCTTCAAGGACCGTAACACTGCTAGACAAGTGATACGGTAAAGCAATATGGAGGGGTAGGCCCAGAGGGCTGGCTCTTCCTCCAGAACGTGGACACCAGTGTAGCAGAATGAATGACCTTCAGGGAACCCACTGTTTCAAACGAGCATGCCATAGATGATAGAAAATCCTACAACCTATAAATCAATGGTAACAGAGACACACAGGGCCATCAGGGAGACAGATCCATGACAGAAGCCATAAGGAACATCGAAAATAGCAACAAGGCGCACTGTCTAGCAAGCCTGTCTCCAAGGACCGCTGAAGGTCATCTGAGATGCGGGGACATCAGCTCCATTTTGCTCACCTTCCTTGGACAGTGGAGGTGGACAACTCACAAGCCACGATAAGATACCAAGGGAGCCCTGCCTGGCAGAGTGCGGATGACTTCCGTATCACGCTTTGGAAAGGACAGTGTGCCAAGGACAGTCCCCGAGCAGAGATATGCTGCCTGAGAACTCTTGCTCCATGGACTGATACAGACATCTCTTGATCGCCTTGGAAACAAGCTTTGTCATCTGCTGTCATTGTTACTGAAGCAAATACACAAGCACTTTGTTTTAAGGTTTAAAAGAATAGCCCCACAACCATGGGAAAACAATGGAAAGCACACATTTTGAAGATTGCCACGAACACTATTTAATGGAAACATGCAACCCAAACTCCGGTCCTGGTTGTCCTAGTCAGGTTTCTTCAAGAGTGTTTCCACTCTTGTCTACCCTTGTCACAACAGGGGAGTATCTGCGTCCTAGGCGGATACAGCGACAGACAAGAAGCCACTGGCCTCCATTCTCTGAGTAAACAGTCTCCTGGCTTTGTTGTCTGTCCTTGGTGGTTCCAGGTCTTATGGCACTTGCTCAAGTTTGGGCAGCAGACTACACCAGGGAGAATGTGCTTTGTAAGGTCTCTGTCCCCTGTAACAGGTGGCCCTGCTAACAGGTGGCCCAGCTCCCTGTTTGCGGAAGTGAGGAAACCCAGATCCACACGCTCTCTACTTCTGCAGAAAGAGGAGCCCAGCGAAGCAGTTACAGATAACAAGTCCATCCACCCACTGAGTTACTTTTAGCTTCCATGGATGTCTATAGCAGGTGGTCCTGCACCAGCAGTTTGGAGGTCTGTGCCTGGCATGAAGACTCCTGTGAGGACTTCAAATATTTAGCAAAGAAAGAGATATGTGCAAGAAAGAGTTATGTATTTCATGTGCAAGAAATATATATATATATATATATATATATATATTTCATGTGCAAGAATGAGATATGTATTTCCCTTTTATTTTTCCTCCTAGTGCTGAGCCTAGAGCCTGTTCCCAACTTGGGGAGAAGGCTACAAAAGAAACCAGTGCTAACCACAGCACTCTGTCCAAGGAGTAAGACAACGTCACCCCACCAGCCCCTCTAAGCAGGCTCAGACTGCAAAAGCACGATGAACCTGGCTGAGGGCAAAGCTGAGGGTACACAGCTTCCTGGGACTGACTCAAATGTTCTAGTGCTGCGCCATCCGCAGCCTTAAATAAAAGACTCTGGTAAATTATTTTAGAATCCTTCTATAAAAAGGCAAATACAAGTAGCTGCATACAATTCAGTGGTCTACTTCTATTGAAGATCATGCATGATGGCGGCAGGGGCAGGGACAAGTGAGTGTCAATATGAATTATTTTTAAAGTTCAACGGGGCTGAATGTGGGGAACCTGCCATCCTGCAAAAGAGCAGTTTTTGCCTCGAGGTACGGTGCAAGGAGGTGTAGCTGTGATTCATCTCGGAAACAGATCAAGTGGCCACCAAAGGATGCTTAAGATTCCAAAGGGAAAGGAGGAGGGTTATCAATGAGCTGTAGCTAAGATCACACGTTCCTTATCTGCAAAGAGAAAGAGTGTGTGATAAGCTGCAGCACCAAGCTGAATTCATTTGAAAGATAAAACGCAGAACCTCCGGGGCCCGAAGCGGAGCCACCCTTTCCTCTTCATCTGCCACCCTGTTGTCTTGGATTTCATGAAAACAGACTAACCACCTATCTAGAGCTAGCAAAACTTTCCTGGGTGATTCCTAATCTTTAGTCCTCAAGAGACTCCACTGACAGTGTTGCTAAAATGTAAGAGTCCCTGAAAACACAGACTCCGTATTTTAACAAGCACCCCATAGGGACGGTCATCTCCTCTCTAAATCAACCGTCCTTTACTTCTCAAACTGCTGCCTGTGATCTATTAGCAACTCTTGGAATTAGTTCAATGGCTGAAGGACAGGGGGAGAAAAAGAATGTAGGGAAGGAAGGCATGGGTAGAAAATGAGGAGGAAGCGATGGAGTGAGAGCAAGCTGAGACACTCCATTTTCCTGTGACAGAGCCTACAGATGTAGTCTTTGGGGCGGCGTTGATTCTGAATCTGCAGTGAGGCAGGACACACCATGGTTGTCAGAGCCCAGATATGCGACATCCATGGTGGGACAAAAGGCTGGAGATGGAGCATTCATGAAGCCCTCAGTCCCATCCATCCCTAGCATCACATAAAACCAGGAATGGTGACACATACCTGTGATCTCGGCATTTGTAGGGTAGAAGCAGGAGGACCAGATATTTAAGGTTACATAATGAGTTTGAGGCCATCCTGGGCTATATGAGAACATGTCTTGAAAGAAAAAGAAATGTTACAGCCAGACGTGTCCTTCAAAGACTCATCTGACTTCTCTAACTAGGCTTCCCCTTCCATGGTTCTACTACCTCCCCATAACTTATTCAAATTTGGAATCTTGAATGGATTATGCCATCAATTAATTCAGAGCCCTCATTATCTGACTGTTTATGGAAATGCCTTAGGACACCCAAAGGTGTGTTTATGAAGATCCCTGCTCCATCCAGTTGTAAACTGTAGTTGGTTGTTTTACTCTTTACTCTTTTGGCTCTTTGGGGGACCCACCACCCAGCTCCCAAATAAATCACACGGAAACTTATTCTTTCTTATAAATGCCTGGCCTTAGCTTGGCTTGTTGCTAGCCAGCTTTTCTTAAATTATCCTGTCTACGTTTTGCCTCTGGACTTTTATCTCTCTCTATTCTATATACCTTTCTTTACTTCTTACTCCATGGCTAGCTATGTAGCTGGGTGGCTGGCTCCCTCCATTCTTCTTTGGTTACCCCTTGATCCCCTCTTCCAAGATTTCTCCTCGTATTTATTCTCTCTGCCTGCCAGGCCCACCTAGCCTTTCTCTCTGCCCAGCTGCTGACCATTCAGCTCTTTATTAGACCCATCAGGTGTTCTAGGCAGGCATAGTAATACAGCTTCACAGAGTTCAACAAATGCAACATGAAAGAATGCAACACACCTTTGCATCATTAAACAAATATCCAACCGCATACAAGAATGTAACATGTCTTTCACTAATATTCCACAACAGTAAACCACCACAGTCAAGAAACTGGCCGACAAGCTAACACTTCTGTATGAAGGCAATGTTAGTGACCCACCCCTAGATGATGGGCTTGAGCTATTCACTTCCCTTGCCTTTCTTACAGTGGTATGGATGTGTCTATTCACTCATCCTGTCTTGATCCAACTTGGACACAAATGGATCCAAACTTCAGGCAAGTGACAACCACCAGAAAGACTGAAACAGTAAAGTGACACTAAGCCTGCTTAGGTCCATTGGTGTCACCTACCCTGGTGACTCCGATTCTGTAGCCTCTGGGAAATTCCTCTACGATAACCTTCCAGGGACTGAAAACCAGTGTTTGTTCAGACTCTAGCTAGCTTCGTTATCTTCAACCTAAGGAGGCAGGGGAGTTTCCTAATTCTGTGGCTCCTTCTCCATGCTGCCCCTAAGTTCTGACAAAGGCTTGTGACAAGCAGGCAGGATCAGAGGGAAGATAACTCTCTCAATGTTATGGTTTGAATGTATAATGTTCCCCACGACATCACTATCCGAATGATTGACCCCAGATGCTAGCAATGTTTTGGGAGGCTGTGGAAACTTTAGGAAGTGGTGCCTCAGTGGAGGAAGTAGGTTACTGGCGGTGGGTCTGTAGGAACATTTTATCACGGACTGCTTCCTGCATTGTTCTCCCATTTCTGGTCCATGATGTAAAGACAGCGTCTCAAGACATGCCACACCTCCTGGGATGGACTGCATCCTCTGAAACCACGGACCAAACTGAATCCTTCCGTAATCAGTTTCCATTAGAAACTCTATCACAGCCATGAAAATTGACTTAAACAATCCACATGTTAGTGTGCTTTCCCATGACATCAGATACTCAGAAAAACACACATGTAAGACACAGGCACAATTAAGAGTCTTTACTCTGAGGTCAGTCTCTTTGTTAATTAGTGACCATTTCCTTCTCAACCACTGGAGTATGCTAAGCAGCAAATGCACTACATGGTCTATCAGGGTAACGAAATTCACCTGAAGGTCCTTGAGACGGTCTCAGAAGCTACCCCAAGAACTCCACAGCATCAGCCCACAGGCCCCATCTTAAGTAGACGCTTTAGGGGTCTCTAATTACAGAGCACCATGTAGTCTCTGAGAGCCTCATTTTGTTGGGGACACGTTTGGAAGAAAGTCAAGCTCCAGGAGAAGTGCACATAACCACTTTTTAGGAGAAATGACAAACTAAGGGGACAAAGCAGTGTGGCATTTATCAGGTCACATTTGTGCCCATGATTTCATAATCACCCCCCCCACACACACACACAAACACACACCCCATTCACACACCGGTGCACAAATTTGCCAACTGATCCACCGCCAACTGTTAGATGAAGAAGCGAGCAATACAGTTTTCCTTCTTAATACGATTTGTATTTCGAGCAGAGCCCCCACTAAAGACTCTCAGTTATAACAATTTCCACATCCAGTTTACTGTCAGGATTTTTGCTGAATGCTTTCAGTGGAGGGATGATATGGAGACAAGACATTTATGTTCCTGGGCCATAAAGTAGCTGTCTTTGAGGAGATAGTGTCACTCCAGAAAGAAAGAGAGAGAGAGGGGAGAGAGAGAGAGAGAGAGAGAGAGAGAGAGAGAGAGAGAGAGAGAGAGAGAGAGTTTCATACTGCAACTTTCCTTATCGTATAAATGAGAATAATACATGCCAACTCAAATGTCTATTGGGAGAGCTAAAAATACACAGCAGACAAACAGAATTCAATAGGTACTCAGTGCATGTTGGTATCATTTCTTTGAGGCTAAAGAAGAAGAGGTAAACAGGCATGATTTTCTCAACCTGGGTGGAAGCTGAGAGAAGAGGGAAAGAGGGGGTTCACACACCCCCAAGGGAACTAGGAGGGTTGGGTTTCCTCTTGGCAGGGCAGAATTAACAATGAACATGTAGCCTTTGCAATTTAGTGGCCATGGGATTTCCTATGGCATGATGGTCTACGTCGATCTGCGAGTTAGGGTATGTGAGTTACCAAGCAGATGTATTTAGGACAACCAGACAAACAAGCTAAACTGTGTGAGGGGGCTCAAATCTGGACCCTAACTGGAAAATGCCAGAGGTATCTTTGCTTTTCTGAAATTCTCCTAATGCAAAGAACCCTGGTCATATGAGACTATTTTCACACCTGAAATACACTGTGCTGTTTGCTATTCTTTTGCATATGCTTATTTCTGTGCTTGGAATGTCTCCCCACCCTCTACCTCCTCTGCACAGTCAATACCTATGTCTAGGAAGTCTTTTCTGTTTCCTTCACAGTAGGGGAAGTGCCTCCTCCTGTACTCCGAGGCTTGCTACTGACATTGTGCTGACCCCCCTCTAACTTCCCACTGTTTCATAGGTGTTTGCACTCCCCAAGGATGACAGCACATCCTTTGAGGGCATGTGTATATATAGGCTACACAGTCCTATATATATGTCATATGTCAAATGAATGGACAAAGTCCATATGTCAAATGAATGGACAAAGTGCGCTAAAAAGAAAGATCCAGAACCAGAGCTTAACTCATTACATTAACTCATTACATTATCCACCCCCATCATACTCTATCAGCTACAGAACAAATAGCTATGTTTTGTAGGGTACTTAGGGAAATTGAAGTCTTTATAGGAAAAGGGAGTAGTGGCCTGTTAATTCCTTTCTACCTGACACTTACGTGTTCTGTTGAGTAAAATGAATTATGTTAGGAGATTATTAACGATAGGGAGCATCTTGGCTCTCATGAAAAGTGGGGTTGAGGTTGTTACTTTTTATACGTCCTCACATATTACAAAAGAATGAAGTACCATTGCTAGCTATGGAAGCCAGAGACACTTCCCTGCCACTCACTGCTCTTGTTGGCCTGGGACCCACCAGTGCTGTCACACCTGTGCCACTTAAACTCTGAAGGCAACTCTTGGATGTGGCTAAGTGTGACAGAGAGTTTTCTCCGGGAAGTGGAAAACATTATAGTCCAACATGCCCCGGCCCAGAACATCTAATGTTGTGTTGAGAGTTTCGTGTCTACTGTAGGCATGCAACTGAGGGGTAAGCCTGCTTACAGTGAACTTTAGGTCTCTTATCAGTGAGACAATGGACAAAAGATGTGTAAAAATCCATCCACTTTCCAAGGAGCACAGACTAATTCATCAGAGCTCAACATAGGAATCTCACATGTTTGTGAGATTTTGACCAACATTTGATAAACACATCACCTGAAACATCAATCTTTCACGCTTCCCAGGCTAATCCTCCCAGGGGACATGTTTTAAGAGGTAAGTCTCTGGGGCTTTGTCCTTCAACTCCGACTTCTCTCTTGGGCTGAGCCCACAGAAGAAGTCATGGCCAAGCTCGCACCAAAGCAACAGCACCATGCAGAATGGCTGGTACATTCGACATCAGAGAAGGAGGAGGAAGTCTACTGACCTTGTGAAGCTCCACAGGAGTTGGGGACATGATCTCCTTTATTTCTTGCTTCATTTTCCTCAGGGTTACCGACTTCCTGCCCACGTCTGAGGGCAGGGTGTTGCTGCGAGTCGTTTGGCTGTAGTGTGGCCGGGAACTGCTCCGTTCCTGGAAGCTGGCCTGCCGCCCCAGCTGACTGCGAGCTGTTGGAGCCTCATGATTCAAACTCATGGTGCTCCCCGACATGATTGTTGCCTGTGGCATTGACAATTTTCAGAGACAATTAAACCACGGCTAAGGGAAGGGCTTGCTTGCTCAACGTTAAGCACAATTCTCCTCCTGCCCAGTCAAAACATGGTGTCTTCAGGGCATAACCAAAGGCTGGAGAATGGACGCACTAGCCGAACTATGAAAGTCTGGAACATGCTTTGCAATTACATTTATAATGCGCATCTCAAATCGAATGGAAGTACTTAAGCCCTTGAGTTTATTTAATCAAATACCACCCCTAGCAATGCTGAGGCAAACTGAAAAGCTCCAACATCAGTTTACTGCAAACTGCACTTTAAGCACCAACTTCCCACCAAGTTGGCTCTAAGAGCTGGGGTTCATGGAGGCACCTTCAGTGTGTCTAGAGAAGTGGTCAGAAAGCTTGATGGTGGAGGCCAGGCTGCCGCTGACTGTAACGCTGCCTCTGGCCTCAACAGAAGCACTCTTTAGGCTGGAACGGGATGACTGATACAGAGGGGTCTCCTAACACTTCCAGCCTGGCACTGTCAAGACCATCTTCTTTCTGGTCCCGTGACCTGACCCAGAAGCTTGTAGAGGCATCTTTTAATATTCAGCGGCATTTGGCTTCTGTATCTCATGGCCCTGAGTATTTCTTAGAAGTGGTCTTTGTGTGATATTCTCAGGGAGGTTTAAAAAAAATTACCCTTTTATATTGGATTCAACCATTTGCTCAATTTAATCATCGCTCAACTGTGAGGCTTGGATTGGATTTTTACCAACGAGAGGGAAGTTTGCTCAGCTTCAAATATATTCCCTGAATAACACATAACCAATGGCAAGATTATATCCCTGAATCTCAGAACCAGAACAAAAAAAGAATTTGAAAGCAGTATCATGATGGGAATGGACATTTCTCATGTTAGAAGGTGCCAGGATTCTAGAAACAGGACTGTGGTCATCTCTCTATTCCTTATGTGATGCTTATATACAAAAGTGTGCACTGGTAAACGTGCCTGAAACTACGGAAACAGAAATTATGCCCATACCCAGGTGAATAAATAAAATGCAGTTTGATGACATTAATGAAAAAGCTATAAAGCAACAAAGCTTGATTTGTTGAACTCTTTTGAACGTAGTCATTAACTTAAGCCTCGTAAGTCTGGAAGGTAGGCCCTTCACTCATCCCAGTTTATAGGAGACCGAAGCGCAAGGCATTTTTCTTTATTTTTATATTTTTATTTTCCGGAGCTGGGGACTGAACCCAGGGCCTTGCACTTGCTAGGCAAGCGCTCTACCACTGAGCTAAATCCCCAGCTCCTCAAGGCATTTTTTTTCCCAAGGTCATACAAGCAGTAACTGAACCAAGGGCACTTGCAGTAGCTATCCACTAAAGGGAACACTGCCAAGTGAACAGCATCTTTATTTGTTGTCTGATGTCAGAGTTTACATCTCCCCATTGATGCTCAGTGTGTACGTGTGCCACTGAGAAAGCACAACAGGCAAGCATTGGCGCAGATATACATAGATCTAACAACTGCATGAGAGAGAGACGAAACCGACACACCGGTTCTGACTGGACCACGTACGTCACTGATGCTTTTGAGAATGGAAATTCTAGCTGCAGACAAATCCTCGCCGATGACCGAGCACTGCACATAGTGTCACTTAGTATTCAGCAACGGCATATGTAGACTTTAGAGATTACGCGTCTTATTCCTTCACAATGGGAGGAAGACAAGAGACACCTGGGTAGGTTCTGTAACTTGTCACGAGTCTGGTATGGGGGATCCCAGCAGTCCGGTTGCAGTCTTGTTCCTTGACCAACAGGCTCTCAGGCTTCTTCAGCCACATAAACTTCCCTTTTGTAGGTAAAAAGTCTCCAATATTTCTAATATTTAAGCAAATGTAGGCGTCTATAACATTATGTATTTCCAATAAATACCTTTTTTTGAGGCTTATTAACAATCTGTGGCCAGCTGTGTTGGTGTCATGAGACATCTTTCATTTGATGGCACTGACATGGGGCTTATGTGTTTAATCTGTGGTAATGGACAGCACCCTGTGATCATTTTTTTTTTTTTCCTGCAGTGGTGACGGTCTATCCATTGTTCTTACCTACTTAGACTATTTATCTGCTTTATTTATATCTATTTTTCTTTCTCTCTCTCTCTCTATTTTTTTTTTTTGTGAGATCCACAGGAAGCATGTGGGAAATAAAACACTCCGTCACTGAGTCTGAGGGCTGACTGACAGTCTGGCTTTGACAAGTCTGAGATGCCAGAGGAGACAGTGTCAGTGGGTTTTACTAGGGTCCAGTGGCCAAGAGAAGAGGTAAGAACAGCTCCTCCTTCAAGTTTTCAAACCCTGACTGGATGGCTCATTTACACTAAACGTCAAGGGAATGAACAGCATCTGAAAAGGATTATAAAAGTTAAAGTAGAAATACCACTTAGGTTCAGGCATCTGGTTAAACTTTTGTCTGTTAAAAAGGTTAAAGGAGCATTAGTTAGGAAACAGCAGACTCAGTACTTGATTATTCTTGTATTCACTGAGCATCAGGTTCTCTATCATTCTGGTAAATATTAGATCACTATAATTTCTGGTTTTTAAAGCATTTTATTTTGATTTTTCAAGACAGGGTTTCTTTGTGTAGCCCTGGCTGTCCTGGAACTCACTCTGTAGACCAGGCTTTTCCTGAACTCACAGAGATCCGCCTGCCTCTGCCTCCTCCCAAGTGTCCGGATTAAAGGTGTGCACCACCACCACCTGGCAATTCCTATATTTTATACACCAAAAACTGGTTAAAAATTACTCGAAGTCTTAGTTTGAGTTTTTAGCCTCAGGGAAGGCTGTACTTTTTTTCAGTGATAAAGCTGAACCTAAATTATTGCTAGCAATAATGAAAATGAGTAGTAAATTCTCATTTTAATCACAACTAATTAATTAACTAATTAATCATTTCAGCCAATCTGTGTTTATAAGCTCCACAGTTTGCTTTAACTTCTGATGTTGAAGGTAAATTTCATCCACAGGACTCCAGCTTTGATAAAAATGTAACAGCTTTCCCAATCAAGAGAACATGGTTCACTTAATGTTTCAAGGTTTTGTGATAACAGTGTAAATATGACTGGTGAGCGTTCCTCTTCGCTGAAGATTTAACTTCTCTCTGGCTTAGAGCTCAGCCCCTTTCCTTCCTTCCTTCTTTTGTAATATCCTGGGCCACACCACATAAAGCTGCTATGGAGGTACCTGTGGGCTTCTGGAACATACTTCCATGGTGGTGGTTTTCATGAGCTAACTCAACTTCTAGGTAATGGCCCAGGCTCATCCAGTTACTTTTTATAGGCCAATGTACACAATGTAAAAGAATCTCTAAGAAGAGTGAGTGCAATACAAGAGAAATGTATCAAGACGGGAAAGACATGGGAACCAAAGTCAGTTAGGTAAGTGCATTTGCTCAAGAATTATGAATCCATGTTCCTGATTCAGCCTGTGCCACTTGTGATTCTATATACAGGGGGTGGTAAAAGTTTAAATAAACCAGCCGGCACTTAAGAATTGTGCTCTTTTTGGAAACTGTATAAAACAGAAATCAATAGCTCATATCTTAATTTCAATTTTATAAGTCTATCCATACCCAGGTCCTTTAACTGTGCTCTGAAGCCAAGATTCATGCCACGTAATACTATGGTGTCTATAAATTCAAACTGCTGTTTTCCTTTAGAATTCTCTTTGCAGGTTCACAAACATTAGAATCACATAAAGTCTCCACACATGCAATTGAGAAGCAAAATAATGTAAAGATGAGTAACCAGTTTAGAGGCGCGAGAGTTCCACCTGGTAGTGCCATTCGCATTCCTTAGAGTGACTTGGGGACCTCGTATGACATCAAAACAAAAATGAGACTTTTCACCACTTTACTTTTTACAGCTTAGAAACTTTAAAAGAACATAAAAGGAAACATTCCAGGCCTTCCCTGACTAAGTCTGAATACTGTCAGCAGATTCACGGCTTTGTTTAAGCAATCACCCAGAGTCCAGCTGTTACAATCCAGCTTATTCCTCCTCCAATTCGGGTGACATTAATACAGAATTAAGATTTCCAATGAACAGCAAAGCAGGGAGGAGGAGTATTCTGCATGCTTATCAAACAGACTGGCATTTTTAAAAACAGCCAGGTGATTATCAACTTAAGGGCAAAACCAAAACACAACTGTGTTTCCTCTTATGTTCCTCTTAACGATCAAATTAATTTCTATACCAGGTACAAATGAAAACATGCCAAAGAAACCTTTCTAAAGCAGCTAAGAGAAATGAAATGCACCACGGTCGGGAGACTGGGCTGGCTCCTTAGCGATTTGGTGGGAAACAGGTACAGTCAGGATTAGCAAGGGAGCGATGGCGGAAGCCACAAGTCAGTCAGAACTGCATTGTGTAAAATCAAACTGCTGTCTGGAAGGCAAGGGCGCGGGGGTGGGGGTGGGGAGGCAGCTTCACAAGCAAAAGTATAAACAGAAAGGGTAGCTACCAAGAGAGTCATGTTTCTCAATGACACACGCCTGTCAGCTTTCTCCTGTGGAAAGGGGTTAAAGCTTTTAAATGAACGGCTGTGATCAATGCAAACGTAAAAGGACCAAAAATAAACAAATACATAAATAAAAATAAAAATGAATGTAGAAACAAGTTTAAGCATCATGACTGAGGCTACCTCAAGCTCTCTCAGGATCCCCGACTGGCCGCAGGTCTCCAGGTCCTCCAGTGCTTGAGACCAGAAGTTTTCCTCTTGTTCAGCCTCTGCACTGTCGGAGGCCCCTGCGAAGCTGCCCGCAAGAAACACATTCTGGGTTAAGGAAGATGCGTGCATGCATGCACGTGCGTGCACACACACATAGTGCACACATGCGCACAAACTTGTACACACATGTACATACACTTCTGTATACTGTATGTTTCTCCTCATTTTACACACACGCAAAAAAAAAAAAAAAAAAAAGAGGAGAAAAGAGATCCACTTTCACCAAGGTTTCTTTGGACTGTGGCCTCCAAGTAAAGGCATCTCTGATATGTTAGGAATGCTAAGTGGCCTGCAGAATTAAATGGCCTTTGTCACTACTAGCTGGCTTTGAGAATATTTATGGCTATTGCTGGCTGGCTGCATTGATGTGGCTGTGCTGTGGCAGATGGCACCATGGGAATATATTTTCTCTGCTCCATCTATGGGGGAGCACACATCTCCTCTAAGAATTTATAACATCGTTATAAACAAATTAATACTTTTACTTTTTAATTTTCTTAAAAATGTTTTGATAAGGAACCAACCCTAAGTTATCTTTCTTCACTAAGGAAGTATGGAACGTGGGCTGAGGGAATGGCTCATTCAGTAAAAATGCTTGCCCTGTAAGCATGAGCACCTAAGTCTGATATCCAGAACCTATGTGGAAAAGCAGGGTATGGGAATACACACTAGCCATCCCAGTCGTGAGAATGTAGAGACAGATGGATCCCTGGGGCCTGCGGGCCAGCCAATCTAGCCTCATTAGTGAGCTCTGAGTAGATGGGTTCCTGTGGTTGCACGGACACACACACACACACACACACACACACACACACACACACACATGCCCCTCTATGGTTCTCTTGTCTGGGACTGGTGGCAGCCACCTGTAATCCCAACACCTAGGAGTCTGTGGCAAAGAGGAAAGCCTGGGGCTCCATAGGGGAGACTCTGCCTGAAAGCAAAGGAACTCTGGATGTAGCCTACATGTGACTTAGTATGAAACTGCCTGTAGGAGAAGGTAAAGGAGTTGATTGCCACAGAAAGGACATGGTTCCTAGAAGCTGACACCCCCCCATCCCACCCCCCCACCCCCCCAATCCCCCAACCCCCCACCCCCGTGCTACTCTGGGAAACTGTATGTTGCTTGGTGTTATCTGGCCCTCACTGGGCAGGCACACGATTTGGGAACCTTCGACGTGGCTGATGTGGGTGGTTAACATGATGACTTCACAAGGTCAATGCTAACAGAAGCTGCCACTGGGTGTGGAGGGGTGCAATGCTTCCCTCTGAGACCCGGAAGTCGCCAGCATCGGGGGAGGGGCGACCACCTTACCCGCTGGCTGTGGACCGATCCCAGTCTTCATTACTCAGCCCCGCGTCTGGATAAGTCTGGCTTCGAGGCTTGGGGACCGGGGACAGGCTGCCTCTTTGTTTTGGACTCCTCCAATCATAGGTGTTGAAATTGTATCCTGAAGTCTGGAAAGTGGAGCCTGAAACAGAAGCAGGGCGTGAAGATTATTATCTCATCTACTGAGATACGACGTTGTTGGCCAGAAGAAGGTCAGATGGCAAAGTAAGAGCAGGAACAAGAGCGAGCACACAGTGGTACTCATCCTGACTCACTGCTCTGAGGGCTTTCTTCACAGCCAGCTGTGCTACTGTAGTTATTTGCAATTAAAAGACAATGTTAAAGGCTTTGGATGGTGGTTTCTAGCACCTAAGCCTTCTGGGGGTTTCAAGCCACAGTTTCAGGAGGACCAGTTTTCAGGTCCACATGCGCACCTCCATCTTCCCCATACTGCCTTGGCTGACACAGGCCAGGGCTCTGGACCGACAAGGTCTTACTCCTCACCTTTCCTTTCACAACTGTTCCACCATGTTTCAAAGACAAGGCTCATTTCTCATTCATGTTAAACCCTTGAGGGTGCTCGGCCTGGAGTACAAGGAGTATAATAAGTAAAAGCTACCAAATTCAGGGATAGGTTGGAAAAGCCTTGTTCCTGAGAGAAGGGCACCCAGAGGCTGGGTCATAGTTCAACCAGGCAAACTGAGGGTAAGGCATGTATCCCTCCACATTGCCCCGGCATCTGTCTCTTTCTGAAAGTCAGAAGTAAGGAAGATGTCAAGGTAAGGAAGCTTGAGCATTACTATGTTTATCTGACTTGCAAAACAAAGACTGTGTTTTTTGATGGGGGGGGGGTGTTAAGTCTGATTAGCCTGATAGGCAAGACATTGGGGGATTAGGGAACAATTAGGTCATGTAATATGCATTACCCTTGAATTTCAGCTAAGTCTCTAACACCAGGATTTTGACAGTCATAGATTTAAAGGATATTTATAACAAGGTAGGCATTACATCCTTTGTAGGTATTTTGAAGAAAGCATTTAGAAGGCGACTTCAAATATGTGGTGGAGTATGTTGTTTTTCAGTATACCTTTTGGGGGTTCAACTGAGAAATCAAGGGCATATGCATAGGGCTGACTCCATAGCCTATATCATAATTACCACACATTTCTTAATCCATATTCTCAGGTTGTGTAAACATACACGTACGGCTTAATAGCAGATGCGTGTCTTACTGTATTTAAGGAATTCAACATAACCAACACTAACAAAAATTTTCACTATTTGGGGGCTAGAACCTGGGTCCTGAAAGGGGTCAAAGGATGGCCAATGAAAGCTTGAGGTTAGCATGCCAGTATTTCCTAGGTCTCAGGGCTGGGAAGATAGGGTCAAGCACGCTGGAAAGAGTAACGGCCAAGATGTAGTCATAATAAATGAAGGCTACTCTCTACTCCCAAATCCATCAGTGCATTTTCTCTGCTCCCAAGAAGATACTCTGGTCTCTCCTACTACCTACATGTGTTCCTCCCTGCAGGAGGAAGGAAGTCACCTGATTAGCCAGGTTGGATCTATTGCTCTCTGCCCATTCTCTCCCACTGCTGCAGGGCTATGTGGTATGTTAGGAATAATCTGTGAGACCTCCTGTCCATTCCCATGGCCAGGAGACTTCTCAGAAGAATCCTTACAACTCTTGTTCCAGATGTGGGAAATGTCAGCCAAACAGCTGGAGTGCTGGTAACAGTTTGGATCGAGAAATGACCCCCAAGGATAAAAGTGCCAAATATTTAGGAGCATAGATTCCCAAAACATTGCAGAGTTCTGTATCAGTGTTGATATGACTACATCTTTAAAACTGAAATAATGTCACTGTTAGGGCTTGGAGGAAAAGTACCTTGATTCTGGCTACAGGATAGACTTTCTTCAGTGTGTGCACTTATGTGTACAGAAGCATGCCTGTGTGCACACACACACCCATACACTATGCCCCTACACATACTTTATAGCTAACTCCAACTTTTACTTCTCAACATAGTTTGGATTGATAAAGAACAGGGTGGATTAACATATGCAAACACTATTCGTTTTCAGGGTATTTATTATACTAGGGACCGAAACTTGCGTAGAGAGTAATGAAGAATCTGGGATAGAATGGAATAAAGTGCACCCTAGAGAGGCCCAGTTACAAAGTGTTCTATGCTAGAAATTCAAGGCCTTTGGCTTTAGCTTGTAACATCAGAGAAGCAGCAAGAGAGTCTTTGAGCTTTTTATTTTTATTTTTTAAGAGAGTCTATGACTATGACTATATTTGTTTTTTTTTTCTAAGCAACATTGACAGGACTATGAAACTAGATAACTCAAAGAAAGAGTTAAGTGAGAGTGTAGGCGTGATGCTCCAGACTTGATGGAGGCTGTGT